>NW_006790101.1:314081-334217 GCF_000442215.2 Lipotes vexillifer
GCTTACCCTTCCCCCTCCCCGTGTCCTCAAGTCCATTCTCTACGTCTGCGTCTTTATTTCCGTCTTGTCCCTAGTTTCTTCAGAACCTTTTTTTTTTAGATTCTATATATATGTATTAACATAAGGTATTTGTTTTTCTCCTTCTGACTTATTTCACTCTGTATGACAGTCTCTAGGTCCATCCACCTTACTACAAATAACTCAGTTTTGTTTCTTTTTATGGCTGTGTAACATTCCATTGTATATATGTGTCTCATCTTCTTTATCCATTCATCTGTCGATGGACACTTAGGTTGCTTCCATGTCCTGCTATTGTAAATAGTGCTGCAATGAACATTGTGGTACATGACTCTTTGAATTATGGTTTTCTCAGGGTATATGCCCAGTAGTGGGATTGCTGGGTTGTATGGTAGTTTTATTTTTAGTTTTTAAAGGAACTGCCATGCTGTTATCCATAGTGGCTGTATCAATTTACATTCCCACCTACAGTGCAAGAGGGTTGCCTTTTCTCCACACCCTCTTCAGAATTTATTGTTTGTAGATTTTTTGATGACTGCCATTCTGACTGGTGTGTGGTGATACCTCATTGTAGTTTTGATGTGCATTTCTCTAATGATTAATGATGTTGAGCATCCTTTCATGTGTTTGTTGGCAAACTATAAATCTTCATTGGAGAAATGTCTATTTAGGTCTTCTGCCCATTTTTGAATTGGGTTCTTTGTTTTTGGGATACTGAGCTGCATGAGGTGCTTGTAAATATTGGAATTTAATCCTTTGCCAGTTGCTTCATTTAAAAATATTTTCTCCCATTCTGAGGGTTGTCTTTTCATCTAATTTATAGTTTCCTTTGCTGTGCAAAAGCTTTTAAGTTTCATTAGGTCCCATTTGTTTATTTTTCTTTTTATTTCCATTTCCCTAGGAGGTGGGTCAAAAAGGATCTTGCTGTGATTTATGTCAAAGACTCTTCTGCTTATGTTTTTTCTACAAGAGTGTTATAGTGTCTGGCATTACATTTAGGTCTTTAATCCATTTTGAGTTTGTTTTTGTGTATGATGTTAGGAAGTGTTCTAATTTCATTCTTTTATATGTAGCTGTCTAGTTTCCCCAGCACCACTTATTAAAGAGACTGTCTTTATTCCTTGTATATCCTTGCCTCCTTTGTTAAAGATTAGTTGACCATATGTGTCTGGGTTTATCTCTGCACTTTCTATCCTGTGCCATTGATCTATATTTCTGTTTTGGGGCCAGTATCATACTGTCTTGGTTACTGTAGCTTTGTAGGATAGTCTGAGGTCCAGGAGCCTGATTCCTCCAGCTCCATTTTTCTTTCTCAATATTGCCTTGGCTATTCAGGGTCTTTTGTGTTTCCATACAAATTGTGAAAATTTTTGTTCTAGTTCTGTGAAAAATGCCATTGGTAGTATGTTAGGGATTGCATTGAATCTGTAGATTATTTTGCATAGTATAGCCATTTTCAATGTTGATTCTTCCAAACCAGGCACATGATATATCTCTCCATCTCTTTGTGTCATCTTTAATTTCTTTCATCAGTGTCTTATAGTTTTCTGCATAAAGGTCTTTTGTCTCCCTTGGTGGGTTTATTCCTAACTATTTTATTCTTTTGGTTGCAATGGTAAATGGGAGTGTTTCCTCAATTTCTCTTTCGGATTTTTCATCATTAGTGTATGGGTAGGCAAGAGGGGCTTCCCTGGTGGTGCAGTGTTTGAGAGTCCACCTGACGATGCAGGGGACACGGGTTTGTGCCCCAGTCTGGGAAGATCCCACATGCCGCAGAGCAGCTGGGCCTGTGAGCCATGGCCGCTGAACCTGCGCGTCCAGAGCCTGTGCTCCACAATGGGAGAGGCCACAACAGTGAGAGGCCTGCGTACCGCATCACTGCTGTGGCCTCTCCCGCTGCGGAGCACAGGCTCCAGACGCCCAGGCCCAGCGGCCATGGCCCACGGGCCCAGCCGCCCCGCGGCACGTGGGATCCTCCCGGACCGGGGGGCACGAACGCGTCCCCTGCATCAGCAGGCGGACTCCCAACCACTGCGCCCCCTGGGAAGCCCTGTGCATTAACTTTTAATCCTGCTACTTTAGCAAATTCATTGATTATCTCTAGCAGTTTTTTGGTAGCATCTTTAGGACTCTCTATGTATAATATCAAGTCATCTGCAAACAGTGACAGTTTTACTTCTTTTCCAATTTGGATTCCTTTTATTTCTTTTTCTTTTCTGATTGCTGTGACTAAAATGTCCAAAATATCTTGAATAATAGTGGTGAGAATGGACAGCCTTGCCTTTTTCCTGATCTTAGAGGAAATGTTTTCAGAATTTCACCACTGAGAATGATGTTGGCTGTGGGTTTGTCATATATGGCCTTTATTATGTTGAAGTAAGTTCCCTCTATGCCTTCTTTCTGGAGGGTTTTTTATCATAAATGGATGTTGAATTTTGTTGAAACCTTTTTCTTCATCTATTGAGATGATCATATGTTTTTTCTCCTTTAATTTGTTACTACAGTTTTTCCCATTGATTGATTTGTGTATATTGAAGAATCCTGGGACAAACCCCACTTGATCATGGCGTATGATCCTTTTAATGTGCTGTTGGATTCTGTTTGCTAGTATTTTGTTGAGGATTTTTACATGTATGTTCATCAATAATATTGATCTGTAGTTTTATTTTTTTGTGACATCTTTGTCTGGTTTTGGTATCATGGTGATTGTGGCCTCATAGAATGAGTTTGTGAGTGTTCCTCCCTCTGCTATATTTTGGAAGAGTTTGAGAAGGATAGGTGTTAGCTCTTCTCTAAATCTTTGACAGAATTTGCCTGTGAAGCCATCTGGTCCTGGGCTTTTGTTTGTTTAAAGATTTTTAATCACAGTACCAATTTCAGTGCTTGTGATTGGTCTGTTCACATTTTCTATTTCTTCCTGGTTCAGTATCCAAAGGTTGTGATTTTATAAGAATGTGTCCGTTTCTTCCAGGTTGTCCATTTTATTGGCATTTAGTTGCTTGTGGTAATCTCTCATGATCCTTTGTATTTCTGCAGTGTCAGTCATTACTTCTCCTTTTTCATTTGTAATTCTATTGATCTGAGGCTTCTCCCTTTATTTTTTCTTGATGAGTCTGGCTAATGGTTTATCAATTTTGTTTATCTTCTCAAAGAACAAGCTTTTAGTTTTATTGATCTTTGCTATTGTTTCCTTCATTTCTTTTTCATTTATTTCTGATCTGACCGTTATGATTTTGTTCCTTCTGCTAACTTTGTGTTTTTTTTTTTTTCTTCTTTCTCTGACTGCTTTAAGTGTAAGGTTAGGTTGTTTATTTGAGATGTTTCTTCGTTTTTGATGTAGGCTTGTATTGCTGTAAACCTCCTTCTTAGAAAAGATTTTGTTGCATCCCATAAGTTTTGGGTCACCATGTTTTCATTGTCATTTGTTTTTAGGTATTTTTGGTTTCCTGTTTGATTTCTTCAGTGATCACTTGGTTATTTAGTAGTGCATTGTTTAGCCTCCATGTATTTGTATATTTTACAGATTATTTTCCTGTAATTGATATCTAGTCTCAGAGCATTGTGGTTGGAAATGATACTTGATAAAATTTCAATTTTCTTAAATTTACCAAGGCTTGATTTATGACCCAAGATATGATCTATTCTGGAGAATGTTACATGAGCACTTGAGAAGAAAGTGTATTCTGTTGCTTTTGGATGGAATGTCTTATAATTAACAATTAAGTCCACCATGTTTAATGTATCATTTAAATCTTGTGTTTCCTTATTTATTTTCATTTTGGATGATCTGTCCATTGGTGAAAGTGAGGTGTTAAAGTCCTCTACTATGATTGTGCTGCTGTCAATTTCCCCTTTTATGGTTGTTAGTATTTGCCTTATGTATTGAGGTGCTCCTATGTTGGGTGCATAAATATTTACAATTTTTATATCTTCTTCTTGGATCGATCCCTTGATCATTATGTAGTGTCCTTCTTTGTCTCTTGTAATAGTGTTTATTTTAAAGTCTATTTTGTCAGGTATGAGTATTGCTACTCCAGCTTTCTTGTGATTTCCATTTTCATGGAGTGTATTTTTCCATCCTCTCACTTTCAGTCTGTATGTGTACCTAGGTCTGAAGTGAGTCTCTCGCAGACAGCATATATATGGGTCTTATTTTTGTGTCCATGCAGCCAGTCTAGGTCTTTTGTTGGGAGCTTTTAATCCATTTGCATTTAAGTTAATTATCAATATATATGTTCCTATTACCTTTTTCTTAATTGTTTTGGCTTCATTATTGTAGGTCTTTTCCTTCTCTTGTTTTTCCTGCCTAGAGAATTTCCTTTAGCATTTGTTTTAAAGCCTGGTTTAGTGGTGCTGAATTCTCTTAGCTTTTGCTTGTCTGTAAAGGTTTCAATTTCTCTGTTGAATCTGAATGAGATCCTTGCTGAGTAGAGTAATCTTGTTCCTAGGCTTTTCCCTTTCATTACTTTAAATATGTCCTGCCCCTCCCTTCTGGCTTGCAGAGTTTCTGCTGAATGATCACCTTTTAACCTTATGGGGATTCCCTTGTATGTTATTTGTTGTTTTTCCCTTACTGCTTTTATTATTTTTTCTTTGTATTTAATTTTTGATAGTTTGATTAATATGTGTCTTGTCTTGTTTCTCCTTGGATTTATCCTGTATGGACTCTCTGCACTTCCTGGATTTGATTGACTATTTCCTTTCCCATATTAAGGAAGTTTTCAACTATAATCTCTTGAAATATTTTCTCAGTCCCTTTCTTTTTTTCTTATTCTTCTGGGACCCCTATAATTCAACTGTTGGTGCATTTAATGTTGTCCCAGAGGTCTCTGAGACTGTCCTCTATTCTTTTCAGTCTTTATTCTTTGTTCTGCTCTGCAGTAGTTTTTCCACTATTTTATCTTCCAGGTCACTTATCTGTTCTTCTGACTCAGTTATTCTGCTATTGATTCCTTCTAGAGAATTTTTAATTTCTTTTATTGTGTTGTTCATCATTGTTTGTTTGCTCTTTACTTCTTCTAGATCCTTGTTAAGTGTTTCTTGTATTTTCTCCTTTCTATTTCCAAGTTTTGGCTCATCTTTACCATCATTACTCTGAATTCTTTTTCAGGTAGACTGCCTATTTCCTCTTCGTTTGTTTGGTCTGGTGGATTTTTACCTTGCTCCTTCATCTGCTGTGTATTTATCTGTCTTCCTATTTTGCTTAAGTTACTGTGTTTGGGATATCCATTTTGCAGGCTCCAGGTTCGTAGTTTCCATTGTGTTTGTTGTCTGCCCCAGTGGGTAATGTTTGTTCAGTGGGTTGTGTAGGATTCCTGGTGGAGGGGACTGGTACCTGTGTTCTAGTGGATGAGTCTGGATCTTGCCTTTCTGGTGGGCAGGACTGTATCTGGTGGTGTGTTTTGGGGTGTCCATGACCTTATTATGATTTTAGGCAGCATCTCTGCTTATGGGTGGGGTTGTGTTCCTGTCTTGCTAGTTGTTTGGCATAGGGTGTCCAGCATTGTAGCTTGCTGGTCATTGAGCAGAGCTGGGTCTTAGATTTGAGGTGGCGATCTCTGGAGAGCTTTCACCTTTTGATATTACGTGGAGCCAGGAAGTCTCTGGTGGACCAATATCCTGAACTCGGCCCTCCCACTTCAGAGGAACAAGCTTTACCCCTGGCTGGAGCACCAAGATGCTGTCAGCCACGTGGCTCCAAACTCCCAAACTCCAGACACCAGAAGCCCTCCTTTCAATGTTCTGCCTTTCCCCTTCTGCCATAAACTAAGCTTTTAACATCAGCCAGCAAACTTTTCCTTCAGAGGGCCTGATAGTAAATATTTCAGGCTCTCCATGCCATATGGTCTCTGTGACAAATAGCTAACTTGGCCAAGGTAGCATGAGCTCAGTCATAGACCATACATATATGCATGACTGTGTTGCAATAAAAACCTTATTTATAAAAACAGGTGATGGGAAGGATTTGAAACAAAGTCTGTAATTTGTTAATCATACTCTTCAATACTATCCTAAAGCAGTGACAGTGTTAGGAATTTTTTTTTCTAAATTGAAGAATGGGATGGAGATAATATATTCTTGAAGTTTGGGTTCATATCAATATTACAGGTATATATAGTAGAATCAATTGTGTTGAAATCTATAGCCTTCAGTTTCAGGAGGCAGGAATGTATTAGAGAGAATATTTTACAATTCTAAGTTGACCTTAACTATTGGAAGCCAAAGACTGAAAGAAACTAAAAGTATAGACTAAAAGTATAGAGTTTATTCCATAAGACATGTAATAGAGAAGCATGCGTATTGATATGAGTTATTGTTTTTCTGCCCCAAAGTGAAAGTTTAATCACATAGTAATACAAGAGAGAAAAATCAGAAGATATGTGATAGATATCTGATTAGTGTTAAGGTGCTGGATGTTTCCTGAACACGTGTAGCTCTTCAATCTCCTCTCTTGGGCCAACCTCCTCAGTATGTGGTAAATAATAAAAGCCTGTCAGAGCAGAAAGGATGATTGCCTAGCTTCCCAAATTATAGCCTGGAACATAGAAATATTTAGAAAACTATCTCCTCCAACATGGCTCCATAAACATGGTTCCTGAAATATTTTATGGTTGGAGATGGGGCAGAAAAATGTCTCTATGGAGAGCTACCCAGAGTCCCTTGCAATTCACCTTTGGGGAGGAGAACACAGCCAAAGTTTCCTGAGTGCCCCATACACCTACAGCAAATAATGTAAAAGTGCCTGAGTGGTATGGCAGGTCAGATGAGGATTCATGTTTGAAATTATGAAGAAACAATGTGTGTAAACTAGACACATGGAAGATATCATGGTACCAAGGACACCTATCAGGAAATAACACTCGGTAAGGGGAAAGAACTTCCACATATGAGAATTACCTCCTAAATTTAGAATGTCATAATGATACTTAGAGGTACCCTGACTCAGCTCAGTTACAACTTAGAGGAAAGATAAAAGAAAGAAGAGTGGGAAATCTAGAACTGAGGTAAGTAGTTATCAGAAGAGACTATTTTAAACTGGTGGTAATTGAGTTACTTGAAATGGTAAGCTTAGGGTTGCAGCTGCTGGGTACAAGTAGGGATTTTTGTGCTAGGTTAAGTTGAGAAATATAGGGAAATAAAGAAGCTATATATTTTTTAACCTCTATTCATATTACTGTATAAATATGACTCACCAAATTTGCATCATGCCAATCCTATATGACATAGATGTTGCCAAAACTTCACCATCTTATGAATTCAACAAAAAGAATCAGAATAATATATGAAAATATTAATATTGTCATCCAGAGAGAACAATAGTAGTCAAAATCTACAAAGGGTCAGCTTTAAGTGAGTCTGTGACAGACACTGTTATTTTGAGAATATGGAGAAGGTCTTACTTGAATAGTTCTAGGAGACAATACCTCACAAGACGGGTAGAAACAAAGAACCCTATCTGTCACTATAAAGAGCTGAGTGTAAATGTTATTAAAATTTGTGTAGTACATAAATGCCTAAACTGCTATTGCTTACATTATCTTATTTAATCAGCACAGTGATACCCATGAAAGGAGAATTAATGCTCATTTCCATGAACAAGGATTCTAAAGCTCAAAAATAACTGACTTTGGTTTTCAGAGTCATTCAAACAGTACTTGGTAATGCCACAGCTTTACAGTTAATGTTCATTCTCTATGAACTAATGAATAAACTTAAAATAATCTAAAAAAACTATTGTTGAAAACTATGGATATTGATAATACTGAATAATTTTTGGAGGCACAGTAAGTAAACTAATCAGATTCTCATTTACTCTAATTCATGATAAAAATCGATATACAAAAAAATCTGTCGTGTTTCTATACACCAACAATTAACTATCAAAAAGGGAAATTAAGAAAGTGATCCATGTAGAAAAGTGTTTGCCACAGGCTGGGGGGTGGGGGAAGTAGGGAGATGTTGGTAAAAGGGTACAAACTTTCAGTTATCAAACAATAAGTTCTGAGGATCTAATGAATGACCTGGTAATGATAGTTGATAACACTGTATTGTATAATTAAACTCTGCTAAGAGAGTAGAACTGAAATGTTCTCACCAATGAACAAACAAAAGATAAGTATGTGAGCTAATAGATGTATTAATTAACTTGATGGGAGAATTTGTTCATAATGTATATGTATATTGAATCATCACTTTATACACTTTAAATATTCTACAGTTGCATTTGTCAATTGTACTTCAACAAAGCTGGGGAAAAATCTTCACAAGAATAGCAACTTTTTGGGCACAGTCTTTTATACACTGTTTCAGGGCTTGAGGACGTAGGAGTAAACAAAAGTGACATGTTGCTAGTCTGCATGATATTTATATTCCAATAGAAGACAAAGGGAACATTTACAATTAAAGAATAAAATATCTCCATAGAAACAAGTGCCATGCAGATAATTAAAACATATTATAGTGTACATCTGGGTGACTACTTGGAATTGGTGGTCAGGGATTGCCTATCAGAGAAAATGATGGAGAAATTTTTAATAATACAGATTAATCTTAAACATGTTGGCCTGTAGCTATTACACTGTAGATAGCAATTTTTTTTTTAATTAAAAGAAAGAAAAATGACATTTAAATGAAGACATGGATGTCTTGAAAGCACCAGCAATGTGAAAATTAGGAGGAAAAATATCCTAGGAACAGGCATTAGTTAATGCAAAAATTATAAGGTCAAAAAAAGAAGTTTCACAATTGAATAAATAGCTAGTCAGTGGCATAAAAAACATGGTTGATGAAAAGACTGCTACTGGTAAGGTTGGAAAAAAGATAAGAGTCTAAGTCTATAGGACTTTGTAAAGAGGTTAAGGAGTCAGAATGTATTTAAAGTACAGAGTGAAGTCAGTGACAGACTTTAAGTAAGGAGTGATTATATCTGATATACAGTTTTAGAACGTGACTCTGGTTACTACAATTTTTGAGGGGAGGAATGAAGTGTTGAAGTAGGAAACCAACTGGAATGCCAGGCAATACATGATGAAGAGAATGGATAGATTCACTGTATGCTTTTGGATATAACTGAAAACATTCACTGATGAAATTGATGTAGTGGGGAAAAAGAATAATCAAAGTTGTTCCCTAGATTTTTGACTTGAGCAAGGGGGAAGATGGATGCAAGATTTTGTGGTTTGATGAGCTGAAGAAAATTATGTAGCAGGACTAGATGAGGAGGCAGAAATCATGTGTTCTGCTCTATATTCATTAAATTTGAGATGACACAATATGTATACTTAATACATATTTATTAAATGAATGAGTGAATGATATTTTTTGCAAAAATTTTGGCTTCTAATAACATCTAGTATAATTTTGTTGTTTGGAAAAATCAAATCTATCCTGAAACATTAGATAACTAGTCATACATAAAATCTTAAAAGTTAAAAAAAAATCATTTCAAGGAAAGTAGTATAATGGGGAAGGAAGGGATTTTATGAGCTCATCTAATCAAAGTTTTATTCATTTCTCCAGATGATGAATTAAGGATCAATGCAGATAAGTGATTTCTCTATTTAAGTAAAATTAGTGACTAAAAGAGCCAGAGCACATGAAGTTTCTGAACTATCAAACCAGTGCTGTCTTATTTTCTGGATACTGTCACATTTCTACCAGACCTTTCCCCTACTGTATTAGAAGACAAAAACCACTGATAATAGAGTGGGAAAATAAATCATCACTTCATGTTCATTATTCAGATAATGGAAACCTTGTGTGACAAAAACTGACAAGAGGAAAGTTTCAGTTAAGCATTGAGGGTCCAACAACCCTTGTAATCAATACTGATATTTATGTACTTTTAGGAATAAGTATGAAAATGCTTATCTTGAATTTGTCCAGAAAACTAAGGCATTGATATGCCATGAAAACAAAATAAATAGGAACCCCTCATGTTTGTGTCCTAGTGCACACTTAGAGTGTATTTTAAAATTGCTCTTTTCTTATTCTCTCTCAGCTTACTATTAAATTTATGTTTTCTATTTCTGAATACACTAGAAATTCTAAAATTCTATTTTATACTATAAGTTGCCTAATTTTTTATTGATACTAGAACTTATCTTCAGAGTTATATTGAATATTAGGACCTTTTATATTTTGTATATAAATTTTATACTAGAACCTCCTCATACACTCCAATAAAAAAAAGCCCTCAAAATTATTATTACTTGGGCTTCCCTGGTGGCACAGTGGTTGAGAGTCTGCCTGCCAATGCAGGGGACATGGGTTCGTGCCCCAGTCCGGGAAGATCCCACATGCCGCGGAGCGGCTAGGCCCGTGTGCCATGGTCGCTGAGACTGCGCATCCGGAGCCTGTGCTCCACAATGAGAGAGACCACAACAGTGAGAGGCCCGCATACCACACACACACAATATATATATATATTACTTGATTGGTAAACCTCTAGTACCAGCTTCCTCTCTCTCTATCTCTTTCTTTCTATTTCCCTCTCTTTATTTTTTTAATACTTGGCCCCACTTTGTTTTGCCTTTATACAATGCAGTAAATAATTTTCTTTTCGACAATAATACCCTCGGATATTTAATAGTATGAAAATCATTAACAACATGGTTTTTCCTGATTTCTTATGTAGCTGCAAATGATAATACTGAATAATATTCAAATTATATGAAATTATTATCAAAACACCAACACTGAATTTTTATATTCACTGATTTCATGTTTGTTAATAAACTGGGCATACTACCTGCAAATAACTTACATCCTTACCTCTACAATATCTACCTCTCTCACAGTTACCTCAATACAGCACTTTTGGTAATAATAAGTATATACAGTATTGAGAACAAAGTGTGGTTTTAAGTCCCTCTTAGTAACAATAAACAATATGTATTTTTTTCCTAAATTAATAGAGTGACTGGCATACAGTTCTTCCTTTAAAATCTATAAGGTTGGTAATGATATCCTTTCTTTAAATTTTCTGTGTAAATAATCCTCATCAGTAGCATATGTCTATATAAATCCAGAGAACCTTTACCCCAGTTTTAACCCACAGTGTTTTGATCATCCTGCAGAGTTAAGGGGGACCCCCACCCAAATTTGGTTTAGTTGTCAAGACTGATGGTGCCACACGTGCACCAATAAAAAGGCTTATTTCTCACATAAGTTTGTGGAGAGCTTTTTGGGGAGAGCAAAGCAGGCTTCCAAGCTGGTCTGAAAATGGCTTGAGAGAGCCGAGAAGGACAATGGGGAACAGCTTTGGGGTCTTATTATGGTCAGAGGATGGTCCAGGGGTGAAGGTTCTCACACAAAGGTCAGGGCTTGCTTGGATTGAATTTCCTGCAGGCACCAAAGAAAGGAACACTCGGGCTTTCTTGTACTACAGAGATGGGCAGAGGGGAAAGGGGAGTTATGGGCATTGAAAGCTGTCAACAGTCATGTCCAAATTGGAATGAGATTATTATTCCCAGTCACAACATTGTTACTTTAGGATAAGGCAGAGGAGAATACTTTTTCTTCTTTCTATTTTAGTTTACAAAGAAAATCTTTAAAAAGAAGAATAAAATAGTTTTGCTTTGTTTTTATTTTTATTTTGGAAGAGAGTTCTTTGGACTCTTACCTTCCCGTTTAGCCCATGATGAGCATTCTAATCGTGGGATTAATTCTGAGAGTGCTAGAAAATAATTGAGCTCTGGGGGAGGTGAAATTTGACCAACTAACACAAAAAAAATTAGGCCACATTACTCCCCTTCATTATCAAGGATTAGCTTGTTCCTATCTACATTTATGGCTAAACTACATGTTGCTGATTCATTTTCCTCCTTCAGTTTTTTTTTTTTTTTTTTTTGGAAGAGGAGATGTTCTTGTTGGTCTAATATGCTAAGGATTAATTGGTAATGGTTAAAAGTCACTGTGCTCCTTTACTTTTGTTCTTAAAAAAATACATTTTTCTGAAAATAACTGTTAGCTTTTTGGCAAGCCATTAAATAATACAGTGTAGAATAATTTTATAAATAATTCAGCTCATCTACTAACCCAACATAGCTAAAATGTAATAATAATAAATCATAATCCAATCAACAAATATTTAATTAGTACCCACTAATTGATTAACTGTATGCCAGAAACCATGAAGAATACAAAAAATGTATCAGAATAAGTTACTTCCATTAAAGCTATATGTTCTCAAGAAAAAAAAATTAAAGATATATTGATAGAGATAGTCTACACTAAATGTAATAATGAAGTATGACAAGTTATATCAAAAGGCAATGCATGACGACACGTGAATTTCACATTGGTTGTACTTACATGGAAAGATAAATGCTGACTGGTTAAAGATGAAAGCACTTTGGTATTGTTGGTGGATGAGAGTTGAACAAACATTTGAAAGATGTATTTATCACAGAGGAAGGAAAGAGACATTCCAGGAGAGGTGAAAAACTAACAAATGCAGAAAAGTGGAAAAACACAGGGTGCACTTTGAATAGGCCCATTATACTTTGTAGTTTACAAACAGGCCTGGTTTACCCACATTGTTCCAGCAACATAGTTAATAGCATACTCTTTAATTTAAAAATATGTTTAGATTTGGACATTAATTATATGGTCATCCTATTCTAAGGGATATCAAGGAGACAGATTGTGTTCAGTTAAAAAGTTAAAGAGATGGTAAGGATTGGCAAAGAATTTGTGGAGAAGCTGTTCTAAGTGATATATATTTTCATCCCCATTTTATTCATGAAGAACTTGAGGCCAGGGGAGGTTAAGTGACTATTCAGAAATTTGTCTGTAAGACAGAGGCAAAGTTGACATGTAGAACGTGATCAACCTGACTCCCAAGTCCATGATCTCATAGGGAGATAGACAGATAGACAGACAGACAGATAGATAGATAGATAGATAGTGATTCGAAGCTAAGGTAGAGAAATTTACAACATGAAACGTTGTTGAGACTGAATGTGATGAAGTCTTTAAATATGGTTTTGTTAATTGACTACATTTTAAGAAGAAAGGATCAATGATATGATGGCAGAAAGAAGTAGATAACCCTGAATTAATGAACAAGTGAGAAATGAAATAAAAACTTTAGGCAGCAACTGTAAAATTCCCTTGAAAATAAGCTTGGGTACGAAAGATAGAAGATTGGTTTAGAAACATAGATTTGAGAGAGTGGCTCTTGCTTATTAGTGAAGGGTATGCTTGAATAATCTAAAAACATAGGAAACCAGGAGATCAAAAGAGTGAGGGAAAATAAAGGTAGGCAAGGAAATTAGTCACAGGACAAAGTCTAGGTGGTCTAAGGGGTTGTGGTAGAAAACACAGGTGGAGCAAATACAAACATGACAGCTATCGAAAAGCAGTGTCTTAAGTGAATTTGGAAGAACGTGACAAACAGTGAATGACAATGAACCTCTGTTTGGCTTTAGTACGATTTGTTACTTTCTTAAAATAAATGTAAAAGACACTTTTTCTTCAAATTGAGAAAACTGCTGTCCAAGTCTGAGCAAGGTCAAAGTCATTAATATAGTTGGAGCATTAGGTGAAAAGACCAAGAGAACTCAGCCCAGTGTTGGTTTCCAGGAAGCCTGGGCACCTGGAAAAGAATTAATTGGTGACCCAGCACTAATTGGAGAGCAGCACAGCCAAGATCATTAAACAGCCGATTTTCTAAAATGTGTCTATTCCTTCCAATTAACATTATGAAATCTCAGTTTTAAGGTTGGTTTCCTGTTTTTCAGAAATGAATGGAGAAAAATTTGGTACAATTTTTGAGACAAATTCATTTACTCATTTAACCAGTTATTTTACTTGAATGTAGATAGAACTTAAATGAATGTGTTGAAAATCAGCTATTAAGTGCCCGGGCTATTTATTTTAGAACTGATATTTGTGTTGTGCAAACTTTATACTAAAACATCACTGATTTGTTCATAATTTTTGTATCAATAATAATATTTGACTCAATTGTTTAATCAAAGGTAGAGTCAGCTTACCATTATGTGCATCAAATTATGAGCCATGAGTAAAATTTTATTTGAAACTTCTATCTTTTACATTGTACTAATTCTATAAATTACATATATGTGAGTACATATATGAATGTAAAACATGTGTGTATGTGTTTACTGTTTGTGTGAATATTCACACATCTGCTCAAAGAGATATGGCAGGTTGATAATATCTCAGTTTTTATTAATTAAAAGGACACTTTCTTTTATCACAATGGTTTCATGACCTCCAGTTTAGCATGGACAATTATCTGAAGCCCCAAATTATCATCAAATAAGAAAATAAAAACTGAGTCTTTATCCAGTAATATAGCCATTTAATTATAGTCTTTGTTTCAATGAAGTAAAATAGCTTAAGGAAATGTCAGGAAGTCGAGAAGACCTTGGTTTAACTCAAGTGAAATTTAGAGAATACTTATTATATGCCAGGCTCTGATTTAAGCAACAAAAAGTTTCTGCCATCACCGAACTCCCTGTCTAGGATGGGAGACAGGCGTGTAAACAACTTCACTGTAATGAAATGTGATAAATATATTATCCTAATCACATCAATTAAATACTGTAGAATTAAAAAAGATGGATGGAGAGATTCAGTCTCTGGAGCAGAGCCAGTGAGTTTTGGCAAAGCCTTCAAATAACAGTTGACATTTAAACTGGCCCTTGAAAAATCATTAGAACTTTGCTGTGGGTAGGAAATGTAGAAAATAAAGAAAATGCATTTGCAAAGTATGTAATGTGGTCGTTTTAGGGATCTGCAAAGTAGCTCAGATTCCTCTTACAGCCCTGGCTCTGACTATGTGCCCATGGGTGTGTTGCCAATCCCTGATACACTACCAGGATTTCCAGCGTGGTGTGGGAGTAGGAAGAGGATTTAAGTTCATCAAGTGAAAGAGCATGTGTCTCATCTGTGCATCTTCCATAAATTTATAAATTTTCCTGTGGAGAATTATGGCCCTCCTTCACAGATGGAGGGAATGAAGTGAAGAAAAGATAAGTGAATTTTAACCAGAAAACCATGAGCCAAGCAGTACATATGGGCAACGGCTTCCAACTCCAAACTCAGCACTCCATTCCTTGGACCACATAGGACTCATAACTGGGGTTTGCCCTGTGTTAGAGAATAAATGAGAGGATGAGCTAATTTAGTAAGCACATATTTACGTATGCACAATCAGATTGCCCATGGCGGTTTAAGGACTATGGGTTATCTTAAAAATATGAAGCACATATAATTTGATATCCATTGAATGTGTATGTCTGGAATCTTCATACTTCATTTAGTCAATCTAGCCTAAAATAGCAGGATGGAGAAATAATATTTATTGAGGATTTATTATGTTACAGAGTACGCGTGAGATCTTTTACACACTTCTCATGTAATGATAAATAACTGTGAGAAGAGGACAATTATTTTCTTCTTCTTTTATAAATAAGAAATCTGAGGATTAAAGAGGTAAAGTCAATTGTACATAGTTGTTACACAAATAATACTATATTTGTCTGACCCTGAAGTCCATGTCCTTTTCACTAAATCCCAATACTATTCTCACAATTTTGAGGGGGAGGTTAGTAACATATTTTAAGAATTTTTGTATTCTCAAAATAAAAATACATCATATTCATTGCACAGCATTTTAGTACTGTGAAGCTGAGGTTTAGAAGCAAGTGATAGAAACAGTTGTATAATGTGATGGTAGCCAATAATTATTGAGTGCTTATATCGTGCTAGGTGTGCTTCTAAAGATTTTATATATGCTAACCAATTCTATCCTTACAACAACCCAATGGACTGAGAACTTTTATTGTCCCCATGTTAAATGTGGATTTAATACAGAAAGAGTTGAAGTAATCTACGCACATTGACTCAGATGGTAAGTGGCTTGAAACGCAGGCAGTTTGGCCCACTGTCTGTACTATGTTCTGATTACATAGCCAGAAGAAGGAGAAAGAAGTAATATGATTTAGTGCCTATTAACAGTGGTCTCCATCCTTTATGGCACCAGGGACTGGTTTCGTGGAAGACTATCTTTCCACGGATGAGATGGGTGGGAGGGATGGTTCAGCTGGTAATCTAAGTGGTGGGCAGCGATGGGGAGCGGCAGATGAAGCTTCGCTAGCTTGCTGGCCACTAACCCTCTGCTGTGCTGCCTGTTCCCAACAGGCCGTGGACTGCTATCTGTCTGCGGCCTGGGGGCTGGTGAACCATGCCTAATATGTATCTGATACTTGGCTAGATGTGTTTTCTAGATACCTCATTTGATTTTCAGAAAAGCATGTTACTGAAAATATTGCAGTGGTTAAAAGGAAGATCAGAAGTTGACAGGAAACAGTATGTATATATGTTATTGTTAATTATCCTATTTTTGCACTAAAGACAACATCCTGAAATTCAGAGAAGTATCTTGCACAGAGTGACATAGCTCATATATACTATAGTCATGATTTGGAAAAAAATTCATACCATTTATGTATAAATTTTAAAGCTGTGGTTATAGAGGTTTAGGGAATATATTTAGGTTTTAAAGTAAAAAGTAAAGTAAAAATTTGGTATATACAATTTTCTGTTATTAAATATAGACAGAGCATTGAAAAGTTAGTATTGAAATAGAAAACAAGAGACACCTGAAGAAAAGGATATATCTAATTTTTTAGAGATAGAATAATAATGTTCGTCTGATTAGAAAAAACATTTTCCAGTTCATATGCTGAACAGTAATATATGAAATCATCTTTATATTGCCATTATGCAGTGCCTGCATTTGTAGGAGCTTAAAATGCATATCAGTTGGATAAATGATCAGTGAGGGAATGGGTAGATTAATGAGTGGAAGAATGGATGCAGCTTGCAAGTTTAAAGTGCAATGGGACTCGTTATCATGAAGATGAGAAAATAAGGGTGTTTTTTCTTTTATATCTTCTAATATTCTATTTCTGTTCTCATATCCTGAGATTCCATTTTTCAAGAAATAAAGGAATCCATTAATTAAGTCCAGGAAAAACACCTGAGCTTTGTTCCACAATTCTAGACTTATGCTGCCCAATACAGTAGCCACTAGCCACATGTAGCTTTTCAAATTTATATTATTTTTAAAAATAAAAATCCAGTTTCTTGACCACAATAGTCACATTTCCAGTACTCAGTATTCACATGTAGCTAATGGCTGCTGTAGTGGACAGTTCAGATACAGAACATTTCCATTACTGATGAAAGTTCTGTTGGATCATTGTGTCCCAGCAGGGCAGTGCAAGTTCTTGAATAACAATCACAAGCCAAGTGGCTTGGGTCTGAGAAATTTCTCTGGGGTGGAGTTAGGATTGTGCCAAGTGGATACTCTGACTGCAGGGTCAGTCAGAAAGCCTTGGACAAGACAATAAAACCATGTTAGAATTTAAGGACAAAAAGTAGAAACTAGAAAGAATCTCTAAGTTCTAATAAGTTAGCCACAGGGCTAAGTTACAGTGTGTTCATTGATTCACTCTAGGATAGAAAACTATCTATTCTATTTATGGAGTAAGAATGATTAGTCTTCTATGAAATCACAAAGGAACTACACTTAACTCTACTTGGGTAATTTGGGAAGGCTTGATGACTGGGCATTATTATGAAGGATGAGCAGGAGATGTTTAAATGAAGAACGTGAGAAAGGAGGCAAAGAAAATAATTCACATAGAGAGTGTAAATGTACAAAATTTTAGAATCTTAGAAAAACTTCACTTATATCAGTATGGATGGATATGGGGTATTGGAGGAAGATTTATTTATTTATTTATTATTGGGGTATAGTTGTTTTACAATGTTGTGTTATTTTCTACTGTACAGCAAAGTGGAGTTCCCTGTGCTATACAGCAAGTTCTCATTAGTTATCTATTTTATACATATTAGTGTATATATGTCAATCTCAATCTTCAGATTCATCCCACACCCCTACACCCCCTTGGTGTCCATATGTTTGTTCTCTACCTCTGTGTTTCTATTTCTGCCTTGCAAACAGGTTTATCTCTAGCATTTTTCTAAATTGGAGGAATATTTTTCAGAGATAGGTGCAGTGTATAGAGATAAACAATTTCAGATAATGAAAAACTTAAAGAGAAATCAAGAATGCAACACAATATTCTACATAAGCAAATGTACTCAGTATACATTAGCAGAGGTATAAGAAAGTTAGTAGAATCTGAAGAGGACTCTGAATGATAACTTTGAGTAATGGAAAATAAATACAAGCTAACTCAATATAAACTGAAAAAAATAATTATACAATAAAATCTACTGTAGAAAATAAATTAATGAGAAAAACAAAGACCAAAGGGAGTTGACAAAAAAGTTGTATTTTATTCCATGTCACCCCACCTAACTAAAAACTTATTGAAATCATACAATTATAGAGTTTGTAGTTACTTTAAAGAATTTGTTTCATCATGCCATTACATATCACCGCACAGATGAATTGTCTAAACAATTCAGAGACATTATATCCTCATCTGATATATTCAAATATATAAGGCAAAATTGATGTTATTGTTGTGCTTAGAATTCTTTACAAAATAGCTTTATTGTTCAAATTTCCTTTGCTTTTGTTGATTTACTTACATTATCTCATCTCTTGCTCTGTTCTCCCTCTTTCTATCCCCATCTTTCTTTTCTGTGTATTCTTCTCTACCATAGCATTTTTCTGTGCCCTTGGTACGATGAAAATTTTTCATTTTTGAAGTTCATCAGATTTCTGGATTTAAAACAATTTAAATTACACTTGAGATTCTTTCTCTTTTCACATTATGTCACAGTAATTTATGACAAGAAATAATGACAATATGCTCTTGATTCTTTTTAGAAATGTCTTTCACTTTTGTTTTAATTTTAACAGCTTAAATTAAAATATTAAAGAAATGAAAAACTAAAAATAATTTTATTAACCTAAATGAGTAAAGCACTTCCCTTATAATCAGCAAGAGAATCCCTAATCTTTAAATATATTGTGTATATTTCTCTCTCCTTTGTTAATGTAAGAATATTGCTCTTAATACGTACCATGTTCTCATCTGTGTTGTATCTAAATAAAGGTTAGTTTTTTTCTAAGAGCTGTACTTCTATGTCAGTGGATAGATTTAGATGCTTGGAAAAATTCCAGAAGCTTTTTTTAATAATAGAATAAGACCATGCACATTGTGTTTTATTTTGGCAGGTGTATGAGGCTGCCTGTAATAAATTAGCATATTGAGGAATATTCATATAATTTTAGCAATAGAGTGCAATTTATGGTATTCATTTCAAGATAAAATATAATCAACATGTGTCATTGAGGTAATTTTCCCAAAATTATCTCTCACTAAGTACCCTAAAGAAAAAAACCCTACAAAATATTAAAACTGCATTCCAATTCCATTATTGTGTCCAATCTCAGCAGACCTCAAGGAAGATGGTTAACAATTTTTATATTGCTATATTAGATACCACAACAATTTTCTTTTTCAAGGAATGAGTCATTTTTTCATCATTTTTCAGGAATGAATCATCTTTAAATTCCTTCATATTTGTTCATCAGGAAATATCTTTAATGGGCATATGAGTGCAGTCAATTGCTTCTGTAACATTGAAGATCTAGCAATCCAAACAAATCATGTTGCAGGTGCTTTCTATTTGAAGGAAAGATGTACTTTGATGTTCGTTTAATTAAAGTTTCAATGAAATTAGTTAGCATTCTGCAAAGAGGTAATTCCGTTTCCTCTGGTTATCATCCTATCAATTCCTGAAAATACCAATAGCCAGTTAATTATGTTTTCAGTATTTTCACTTTGGCAAGCACAAAAGGGACTAGGTTTATCTTTTAATTCAAACTTCCCTGCAACACAAAACTACAGTTATAAGGCCCACTTTAGAAAACTTGTGAACACTGTAGGTCTCACCATGGGTAGTTTCAGAATCCAGCTAAAGTAAGTTTCTATCTGGTATCCATTTGTATTTTAAAAGCAGTACATATTCTCTTTGTAATAAAAATAAGATATTGTTTCTTTACCATATTAAGATCTACCAGACTCTATTAACTTGTAGTAGAAAATCACAATAAATTAATAATCTTAAATCTAGGTCCTGCTTCTGGCTCTTTCC
>NW_006790101.1:334227-343313 GCF_000442215.2 Lipotes vexillifer
TGTCTGGAATAAAGAGCTTCTTTCTTTGGGTTTCAATTTCTTCATTCACAAATTCAATAAAACTGCAATTTTTAGAACATCTGAGAGCCAGGTACTGAGCAGTCATCAACCACCACATAAAGATGAATAAGATACAGCCTGTGTCTTGTAGCAGTTCAGATTGGTGCAGTGATGTCCACTGTCTCACCAGACTCTGAAATTTTGTGAATTTATAGAAGCATCATTTCTAATGAGATCACACACACAAAAAAGAAGCAGCAGAAGAAAATCTTGTATTTTTACTTGAGCAAAGTGAGAATTTCCATTCATAAAATAGAAATCTGTTCTTCATCTAATCCATAGATATTAATTCAGTTAGACCTATAATCAAAAGAGAATGAGAGAAAAACTGAAATATGTTTTTTCCCCTTAAGACTACTGGAGTAATTTTGCATTTTTGAAGTATTTTTGACAATAGATAGTTCATTACATTTGGAAAAAATAACTGTCTGGGTACTGAGTATGTTTTTGTCTCCCTCACCCTGTTTCTAACATGATGCATTATAGAATAGTGTTCATCTTTATAGTTATAATTGAAATTATTGCTTTTGATATAATTACTCTGAATTCTATGGTAACAAAATGGCCTAATGAAAGGATTATTTTTCCATGAAGGAAATTAAAAAAAAAAAAAAAAAGTTTAAAAATGCATTCATGGGCTTCCCTGGTGGCGCAGTGTTTGAGAGTCCGCCTACCGATGCAGGGGACGTGGGTTCATGCCCCGGTCCGGGAAGATCCCACATGCCGTGGAGCAGCTGGGCCCGTGGGCCATGGCCACTGAGCCTGTGCTCTGCAACGGCAGAGGCCACAACAGTGAGAGGTCCGAAAAAAAAAGAGGAAAAAAAATGCATTCATGGCATTATTTTAAAAATACAGAAGAAATTCTAAGATATTCTGGGTTACATCTGCTCTATCATGCCAAACACTTTAGGGAGAATCCTTTAGAATGCTACACCTGTAGCACTGTCTCCCCATAGTGCAGCCTGCAATCAGAGTGTGAAGCAATCACCATAACAGTTATAACTTAGATTATGACTTAACAGCACTGGTTGTGAAGGACTACATTTGAGTAAGTGGAATTTCCCTAATCATTGATTGCAAAAAGCGGGCACAATGAGTCAGGAGCCAAAATGATCTCCTTACTCCTCTGAGACAGGAGTGATGGTTGAGTTTGACTGAACTGGGTTTTATGTGGGAGATACTTTGCCCACTGGTATCTACAGCATAAAAAAACAGAGCTTTTGTTCTAGGGAAGTTTTTACAACCTCCTTTTTTTGTCAAGGGTCAGTTATACACTTTCAATCAATCTCATCTACATTTTTAAAAACAGTTTAAACATAGTGACCAGTATTTTCCAGCCTCTATTAAGTAAATGATCATTAAATTGAATGTTAAGTACTGCATAGCTGTTGTTGTGACAACATTTAGTTAGAACAGTTATTGAAAATTTCAGATAAAGTGCTCCTCTTGATTTTAAAGGAGTTTGTATTATAATTTGAAAAATGGAGATTACTAAAAGACCAAGACCCTCAAATTCATCCCTCTAGCTTTTTACTAATCTTGACTTACTGAGAGCTTGGGGGAAATAAAATGAGGGATAAAATTCACTAAGAAAATAAAATACATAAGAAAAATCTAATGCAATATTTGGGAATATGTCAAAATATATTGAATAACATATATTCAGGTAACTGAAGGAAGAAAAACTATTCCATTAACTAATCTTTTTCAGAAAATATGTTAATTCCATTTATCAGAGAAATTACCTTTCTGAATTTGTTTCACTTATAGATAATGCTTGTTGTGCTCTACTGTATGTCATTTCAAAATGAAGCTGGGTGAAGCATATATAATCACTATCAATTGATAAAGACTTAGAAGGAATTCTTGTTAGAATTCCTACCATGTCACTTATTATATGGTCTTGGATGACATTTTGCTTCCTGAGTTTTCTTATCTGTAAAATAGGAATGATAGCATCCTTTGAGCTTTGTAAGGATTAAGGAAATGATGTATATACAATACTTAGTGTAGCGAATATAACAGAATAAGTGCCAAATACATGGTAGCTCTTACCCATAGTACGAGTTTATTTGTATGTACGTGTGTACATCAAATTGGAAAACTCTGACTTTGCTTACACTGCTGCTTTTTCAGTTTATTATTTATTCTCCTTCTTAGCAAACTTTTTAGCTTTTAGGCTACTAGTCATTCTGACACACTAAAACTTTTGCTACTATTCTACTGAAATTTTACTCAGGAACAGGCATTCTGCACCCAAGTATTGCTAAAAAAACATCAAAATTCATGCCTTTTTGTTTGTCTGTCCTAAAAATGAAAATTATTAGAATGTGATGATATATATATAATCAATATTTTGTTTAGTTTGATTATCCTTTCTACACTCATAGAAGTAAGAAGAGGTTTTTTTTTAAAGTTCAGTGTTCTTACTTTGACTTCAAACACTTAGAGAAGCAGGGCTCAGTGCTATTTCATATTAACCATAAAACATCCACTCTAGTAAGTAAGCCTATAGAGCTTACTGAAAATGTCTTAGGGGAAGCAGATCATTGCTCACAACAGAGAGAACTATTTAATTAATCCCCAATATGCATTTCTATTCTGCCCAAAGTCTCCATTGCCACCATGCAGGGGATCTTACTCTAACTCTGACCAGTCTTCTTTGGCATGCAAAATCACTTCCTGTGAAATACAGCACAGGCCCAGCCTCAGGCCAACTTCTATCCCCAGTGGACTTCTCAAAGCTTCTTTGCAACAAAGTTGGTCTCCCACTTGAAGAAAATTCAAGCACAAACTGCTAAGAAGGTAAATTTTCCTCTACATCTCACACTTCCTAAATCCTGGTAATCATAATCAGTGATTCACATATGAACAAGGGGCAGGGTCTGTTTTGAAAGAGTTTTAAATTTTTCAAGTATGATAGACTTGTAAAAAGATATGTTTCTAAAAGATAAATGTATAACCTACTGAGCTACCACAGCACAGGAAAATGGACCACTAACTTTACATGATGAATCAGGGAAATGCTTTAGAATAGCTGCTTCATGAGGATGAGTAGGATATTTTTGAATTCAACAAGGAAATAATCCAATCAAAATAAAGTAAACTTGGTTAGAACCTAAAATGCCATTGAGGGTCATGGAGTAAACTTAAATCAGGATAAGAGGTTGGGTCTCTTATCAAAGCAATGTATGCTGTCATGGAGGGTAAGGGTCAAATTGGAGAAAGATTAGAGGCAGAAGTGGCAGTTAAGAAGGCCCTAAAGTCATCTGGGAAGTAGACGGTAGTTGTCTTACCTGAGACTCTGACCAAAGGGGTTAAAAAAAGGATGGGAGAAATTTGTAAATGTAAAATTGATGGATTTTTTGACAAGGAAAGGGGGCAGTAAAAAACAGTATGTAGGAGGTTTCTAGGTATCCTAAGGTAGATGTTGTGGTTAATTTTATGTCAGCTTGACTGAGCTAAGGGATGGATACCCAGATAGATGGTAAAATATTATTTCTGGGTGTGTATGTGAGGGTGTTTCTGGAAGAGATGAGTATTTGACTAAGTAAAGAAGAGCACGCTTATCAATGCAGGGGGGCATCATCCAATCTGTTGGGCATGATATGAATAGAACAAAAACATGATGGAAAAGCAAATTTGCTCTCTGGTAGAGCTGAAACATCCATCTTCTCCTGTTCTCAAACATCAGTGCTCCAGGTTCTTGGGCCTTTGAACGCTGACTGGGACTTACACCATCATCTTTCCTGGTTCTCCAGTTTGTAGACAGCAGATTGTGGGATTTCTCAGCCTCCAGAATCATGTGAGTCAATTTCAATAATAAATCTCTTCATATATATATATATCTATTTCTATATCTATATCTCTGTCTATGCCTAACCTATTGGTTCTGTTTCTCTGGAGAACCCTGACTAATGTAATGAGTAACTAGGGAGTGATACTACTGACGAAAGGACAGTTTGTGGAAGAAGATGCTAAACTAGTTTTGGACATTTTTAGGTATATTCTAGTGGAGGTGTCAGGTAAACAGCCACAAATGTTGCTAAAGACATTGATTTGTTAGTAGTATGCAAATGATAGTTGAAGTTTGAAAGATAAGTTCATACAATGTGTGAGGATAGGATTTACTAAAGCAGTGATTATAAACTAAAGAGCAGTACTTCTGTGGGGTGTCATAGCCCAATAACTAGAGGATTATTTTTAATATCCCTTTCTAGAAGTTTAGATAGCTCTCCATATCTACTCTCACAATCCATCCCAGAAGAATGCTGTGTAACTCTGATAATGATCCTCTAGGATCAACTTTAAGTACTAGGCTAGGAAAAGAGAGGAAAACTTTAGTGAGATTTAACAGAAATGGAATCCTGGGGGAAACTTTGATTACAAATGGAGTGTGTGATGTACATTTCCTAATACTCTGTCTTGCCTCAGTTTCCTCACTTGTTACATGAGAGTACAATTATTATCTACTTCAAAGAGTTTCCATATAAATAAAATAAGATTACTTATGGAAGAAACTTGGAAATTTTAAGTAAGTATTTTAAACTATTAAATACTATTTTTATTACCTGGGGAAAATATCAAAACTTGGTCTCAACATTGGTCAAACAAATTTATCCTGAAAGGTAAGACAAATCATGAGTGAATGAAGGGGAAAGTTGTATGTCAGCAGTAGCAAGCAAGGAGCGGGTAGGGGAATTTCTCAATCTAAAGGAAAAGCCAAGAAGGAGAATAATGGAGGGCAGGTTTGTACAGAAGAGCTGACAGCCCATTACTGGATAGCCCAAACTAATTTCTTTGAATAATTTGTTTGAACATAGGGCAATTTTCATTACCTAATTCCTAGGGCTATTATTTACTTTTCCTTCAAGGAGGTACTACGGGCAACAGAGGTGACTAATTAATCTGGAAGTATAAGTAATTTGTGGGTGAATCCTATTTGAACCCATAAATACAGTGGATCATAAATATTTAACTTAAAACAAAGAACTCTTTAATAAATATATTCCTAGAAGTATCTCTTACCCAGTAAGTTGAGTATGCCCCTAGAGAGTTTGTAGGTGATATGAAATTTACCTTAAAGCTTCAGATTCCTTTCTGTCCAAGAGAACAGACAAGAAAAATTAACTTCGTTTATTCAGAACCTTTCACTTCTGTTCTTCCTACTGTGATTTACAATGAACCAATACCATAGCTCAGCTGGGTGGGATATGTCAAAGCAAGAAAAATAGGAGTTACACACAGATTTAAACATGTAATAGAGCTACCACTAGGATTTAAAAAAAGAATGGACATCTAAATCTTGACATCTAAATCTTGGAAGCTCAAAAAAATAAGTTCTAGAATCAAAAGGCAGTTGAAGAGAATCACGGTCATCCCCAACTAAGAGTGAAATTAAAATTGACGATTTCAGCTTCCAAATGCTGATGATCAAATGTGATTTTCTCCTGGGTAAATCTCTTTTTTGCCCTTATAAAAGTTATATATCTGTGGAAGAATAGTTTTTATGAGTTTGCTCTTAGTTAAAGGAGAGTTTAAAGCTAGATAGTTTTTTTTTTTTTTCTGAATAAGAAAAAAATCACATAAATTTCTCTAACAGAATATTTTATCATTTCTCTTGGTCTTCTCGAAATAATAAGGCACCAAATTACACTTTTCTAAAGTTAAAAACTTTATTTTACTGAGTATAAATGAAAACATAATATTTCAGAAAACATATTCAAAAGTAATTAAGTTAGCAAAACATAGTGATTTTAAAAATTCCTAGATTTAAAGAGTTGGGAAGATTAAAATATATCTATGGTGTTCTTAATTATCATTCCAGAAAACCATTACTGTATCTCCATACTGAGAGCTCTGGAGTCAAATACAGATAGATTTTATTTCTACCCATTGTCTGAGCAATTTGCAGCACCATACTGGAAAATCTTGAGCACAGTTGATTTAACTTTCAAAATGAGAACATCTTTGCTTTAATCATTAAACTTGTAATAATATATATATATATATTTTTTCTTCTTAGAGTGCTGTGAATTCCTTAGGTGCATAGCCAATGTTTCCTTCTATCATTTTTTCCTCTCCTAATACACTTTACTTATACATGCACATACACAATCAGTCAGTGCTCATTGAGAGGGTTCCTACTTTCAAAATATCTAACTCTTGCTTCAGAGAAAGGATTTTTCAACTGATCTCTATCACTTTTATTAAGTGTTGGAAATATGTGGAAGTCCCTGGAAAAACTTTGCTGATTTAAAGAGACTGCAGAAAATCTTAATCATTTCTTACAAACAAAAGAATAATAGTCATTTAAAGACATGGAATTTAATGCACTCTGGCGATTCAATATTTTCATTTCCATTTAAAAAATTTCACACCTGCTTCTAAATACTGGGCAATCTTTCAGCTGTGCTCAGATTTCAGCTAACTCTGTCTACCATAAGAAGTGAATTCAAGATTTCTTCAAGTGATTTGAACAGCTAACAAGTCTTACTGTTTAATGAGTTGTGTTCTTCACCAAACATTTTTTCTGCTTCTTTTCCTGGTTCCTCCCTGATAAAATATAAAGTATGAGACTCTGTGAAGTGGAAAAATAATTCATGAAACATTCCTACAAATTACCTCCCAAAATGGTGTTTGATATTGATAGAACCAAATAAACCTGCAAGAATTGCCATGATTTAAGAATAATTCAAGTTTGTCTTGAAGATAACATGAGAAAATATTAATGTTTATATTGAATGAATGAATACTAGACTAAACATTATGAATATTTGACCATTTTGCAATGAGAACAAATAGTAAATTATATTTTAACAAGTCCTGGCTTCAATGAATCAATAATATTGAGTGCCAATCTAGTAGCTAGATTGAAATAAAAGTGAAAAAAAAAGATTAAACGGATGAAATAATAGGGGAATTTATATGTTCAAAGTTTCATGTCAGACTCCTCCAAAGTTTAACCTGTCATTACAGAATTCATGGAATCATGTAACATCCCATGATTATTCAGAAAATAAAGCAATTAGAGTAGATTTCTTTGGAAGTAAATTTGTTATAGGACTTTTTAATTGTAATGGGAAAATACATTAGAGTCTTACTGAATTAAAATAAAGCTGCCTTTTGTTAAACCATTGAAAAATCATTAAGTAGAGTTTAAGAAGTGAGGGAGGGAGGAGCTTCAAGATGGCGGAAGAGTAAGATGTGGAGATCACCTTCCTGCCCACAAATACATCAGAAAAACCTCTACATGTGGAACAACTCCTACAGAACACCTACTGAACACTGGCAGAAGACCTCAGACTTCCCAAAAGACAAGAAACTCCCCACGTAGCTGGGTAGAGCAAAAGAAAAAAGAAAAAACAGAGACAAAAGAATAAGGATGGGACCTGCACCAGTGGGAGGGAGCTGTGAAGGAGGAAAGGTTTCCACACACTAGGAAGAACCTTCATGGGTGGAGACTGTAGGTGGCAGAGGAGGGGAAGCTTCGGAGCCATGGAGGAGAGCGCAGCAACAGGGATGCAGAGGGCAAAGCAGAGAGACTCCAGCACAGAGGATCAGTGCCAACCAGCACTCACCAGCCTGAGAGACTGGTCTGCTCAACTGCCGGGACAGGTGGGGGCTGGGAGTTGAGGCTCAGGCTTCAGAGATACGATTCCACGGAGAGGATGGGGGTTGGCTGTGTGAATACAGCCTGAAGGGGTCTAGTGCACCACAGCTAGCCGGGAGGGAGTCCGGGAAAAAGAGACAAGAGACTTTTTCTTGCCGCTTTGTTTACTGGTGCGTGAGGAGAGGGGATTAAGAGCGCCGCTTAAAGGAGCTCCAGAGACGGGTGCGAGCAGCAGCTAACAGCATGGATCCCAGACACAGGCATGAGACACTAAGGCTGCAGAAGCCTGTGTTTAAGCACAGGTCCCCTCCCCTCCTGGGAGCTGGTGCATCCTACCAGTGCCAGAGTCCCATTATCCAGGGACAACTTCCCCAGGAGAACACATGGCATGCCTCAGGCTGGTGCAATGTCATGCCGGCCTCTGCCTCTGGAGGCTTGTCCCACATCCATACCCCTCCCTCCCCTGGGCCTGAAGATCCAGAACCCCTGAATCAGCTGCTCCTTTAACCACTTCCTGTCTGAGCGAAGAACAGACGCCCTCAGGTGACCTACATGCAGAGGCGGGGCCAAATCCATAACTGAATTGCAGGAACTGTGTGAGCAAACAAGAAAAAAGGAAATCTCTCCAAGCAGCCACAGAAGCAGTGGATGAAATCCCCACAATCAACTTGATGTATGCTGCATCTGTGGAATATCTGAATAAACAACGAATCACCCCAAATTGAGGAGGTAGACTTTGGAAACGATATATATATATAATTTTTTTTCCCCCTTTTTCTCTTTTTGTGTATGTATATGCTTCTGTGTGTGATTTTGTCTGTACAGCTTTGCTTTTACTATTTGTGTTAGGGTTTAGTCTGTCGGTCATTGTTTTTTTTTTTTTTTTTGGCTTTACGCAGGCCTCTCACTGCTGTGGTCTCTCCCATTGCAGAGCACAGGCTCTGGACATGCAGGCTCAGTAGCCATGGCTCACAGGCTTAGCTGCTCCGCGGCATGAGGAATCTTCCTTGACTGGGGCATGAACCCGTGTGCCCTGCATTGGCAGAGGGACTCTCAACAACTGCGCCACAAGGGAAGCTCTTACTATAGTTTTAAGCACTTGTTATTATTGGTAGATTTGTTTTTTGGATTGGTTGCTCTCTTCTTTCTTTCTTTCTTTTTTCTCCCTTTTATTCTGAGCCATGTGGATGACAGGCTCTTCGTGCTCCAGCCAGGCGTCAGTGCTGTGCCTCTGAGGTGGGAGAGCCAAGTTTGGGACATTGGTCCACAAGAGACCTCCCAGTTCCATGTAGTATCATATTGTGAAAATCTCCCAGAGATGCCTATCTCAATGACAACACCCAGCTCCATTCAACAACCAACAAGCTACAGTGCTGGACACCCTATGCTAAACAACCCTACCCATTGGAAGAGC
>NW_006790101.1:343323-366195 GCF_000442215.2 Lipotes vexillifer
AAAATCATAATAGGGCCACAGACACCCCAAACAACACCACAGGATGTGGACCTGCCCACCAGAAAGACAAGATCCAACCTTATCCACTAGAACACAGGCACTAGTCCCCTCCACCAGGAAACCTACACAACCCACTGAACCAACCTTACTCACTGGCGACAGACACCAAAAACAATGGGAACTACAAACCTGCAGCCTGTGAAAATGAGACAACAAACACAGTAATTTAAGCAAAATGAGAAGACAGAGAAACACACAGCAGATGAAGGAGCAAGGTAAAAACCCACCAGACCAAAAAATGAAGAGGAAATAGGCAGTCAACTTGAAAAATAATTCAGAATAATGATAGTTAAGATGATACAAAAACTTGGAAATAGAATAGAGAAAATACAAGAAACGTTTAACAAGGACCTAAAGACCTAAAGAGAAAACAAAGTGTGATAAACAATGCAGTAAATGAAATAAAAAAATTCCCTAGGAGGGACCAATAGCACAATAACTGAGGCAGAAGAACAGATAAGTGACCTGGAAGATAAAATAGTGGAAATAACTACTGCAGACAGGAGTAAAGAAAAAAGAATGAAAAGAATTGAGGACAGTCTCAGAGGCCTCTGGGACAACATTAAATGCACCAATATTCGAAGTATAGGGGTCCCAGAGGAAGAAGAGAAAAAGAAAGGGACTGGGAAAATATTTGAAGAGATTATAGTTGAAAACTTCCCTAATATGGGAAAGGAAATAGTTAATCAAGTCCAGGAAGCACAGAGAGTCCGATACAGGATAAATCCAAGGAGAAACATGCCAAGACACATATTAATCAAATGATCAAAACTTAAATTCAAAGAAAAATTATATTAAAAGCAGCAAGGGATAAACAACAAATAACATACAAGGGAATCCCCATAAGTTTAACAGCTGATCTTCCAGCAGAAACTCTGCAAGCCAGAAGGGAGTGGCAGGACATATTTAAAGTGATGAAGGGGAAAAACCTACAACCAAGATTACTCTACGCAGCAAGGATCCCATTCAGATTTGATGGAGAAATTAAAACTTTACAGACAAGCAAAAGCTAAGACAATTCTGCACCACCAAAAACCAGCTTTACAATAAATGCTAAAGGCAAGAAACACAAGAGAAGGAAAAGACCTACAATAACAAACCCAAAACAATTAAGAAAATGGTAATAAGAAAGCAACATACATATCAATAATTACCTAAATGTAAATGGATTAAGTGCTCCAACGAAAAGATATAGACTGGTTGAATTGATAAAAAAAAAAGACCCATATATATGCTGTCTAAAAGAGACCCACTTCAGACCTAGGGACACATACAGACAAAGTGAGGGGATGGAAACAGATATTCCATGCAAATGGAAATCAAAGGAAAGCTGGAGTAGCAATTCTTATATCAGACAAAATAGACTTTAAAATAAAAACTGTTACAAGAGACAAAGAAGGACATTGCATAATGATCAAGGGATCAACTCAAGAAGAAGTTTTAACAATTGTAAATATTATGCACCCAACATAGGAGCACCTCAATACATAAGGCAAATGCTAACAGCCATAAAAGGGGAAATCAACAGTAACACAATCATAGTAGGGGACTGTAACAACCCACTTTCACCAATTGACAGATCATCCAAAATGTAAATAAATAGAGAAACACAAGCTTTAAATGATACATTAAAAAAGATGGACTTAATTGATATTTATAGGACATTCCATCCAAAAACAAAGAATACACTTTCTTCTCAAATGCTCATGGAACATTCTCCAGGATAGATTATATCTAGGGTCACACATCAAGCTTTGGTAAATTTAAGAAAATGGAAATCATATCAAGTATCTTTTCCAACCACAATATTATGAGACTAGATATCAATTACAGGAAAAAAAATCTAGAAAAAAATACAAACACATGACAGTTAAACAATATAGTGCTCAATAACCAAGAGATCACTGAAGAAATCAAAGAAGAAATAAAACAATACCTAGAAACAAATGAAAATGAAAACAAGACGACCCAAAACAGATGGGATGTAGCAAAAGCAGTTCTAAGAGGGAAGTTTATAGCAAAACAGTCCTACCATAAGAAACAAGAAAAATCTCAAATAAACAACCTTACCTTACACCTAAAGAGATTAGACAAAGAAAAATGAAAAAAAAAAAAAGTTAGCAGAAGGAAAGAAATCATAAAGTTCAGACGAGAAATAAATAAAAAAGAAATGAAGGAAATGATAGCAAAGATCAATAAAACTAAAAGTGGTTCTTTGAGAAGACAAACAAAATGGATAAACCATTAGCCAGACTCATCAAGAAAAAAAGGGAGAAGACTCAAATCAATAGAATGAGAAATGAAAAAGGAGAAGTAACAACTGACACTGCAGAAACACAAAGGATCATGAGAGCTTACTACAAGCAACTATATGCCAATAAAATGGGCAATATGGAAGAAATGGATACATTCTTATAAAAGCACAACCTTCTGAGACTAAGCCAGGAAAAAAATAGAAAATATGAACAGACAAATCACAAGCACTGAAATTGAGACTGTGATTAAAAATCTTCCAACAAACAAAAGCCCAGGACCAGATGGCTTCACAGGCAAATTCTATCAAACATTTAGAGAAGAGCTAACACCTATCCTTCTAAAACTCTTCCACAATATAGCAGAGGGAGGAACACTCCCAAACTCATTCTAGGAGGCCACCATCACCCTGATACCAAAACCAGACAAAGATGTCTGTTTTTTTTCAAAGAAAGAAAACTACAGGCTAATATCACTGATGAACATAGATGCAAAAATCCTCAAGAAAATAGTAGCAAACAGAATCCAACAGCATGTTAAAAGGATCATACACCATGATTCAGTGGGGTTTATCCCAGGAATGCAAAGATTCTTCAATATACACAAATCAATCTGATACACCATATTAACAAAATGAAGGAGAAAAAACATAGGATCATCTCAATAGATGCAGAGAAAGCTTTTGACAAAATTCAACACCAATTTATGATAAAAACCCTCCAGAAAGTAGGCATAGAGGGAACTTACCTCAACACAATAAAGCCTATATATGACAAACCCACAGCCAACATCATTCTCAGTTGTGAAAAACTGAAACCATTTCCACTAAGATCAGGAAGAAGACAAGATTTTCCACTCTTACCACTATTACTCAACATCATATTGGAAGTTTCAGCCACAGCAATCAGAGAAGAATAAGAAATAAGAGGAATCCAAATTGGAAAAGAGGAAGTAAAGTGCTCACTGTTTGCAGTTGACATGATACTATACATAGAGAATCCTAAACATGCTACCAGAAAAATACTAGAGTGAATCAATGAATTTGGTAAAGTAGCAGGATACAAAGTTAATTCACAGAAATCTCTTGCATTCCTATACACTAATGATGAAAAATCTGAAAGTGAAATTACGAAAACACACCCATTTACCATTGTAGCTAAAACAATAAAATATCTAGGAATAAACCTACAGAGGAGACAAAAGACCTGTATGAAGAAAATTATAAGACACTGATGGAAGAAATTAAAGATGGTACAAATAGATGGAGAGATATATCATGTTCTTGGATTAGAAGAATCAACATTGTGAAAATGACTATACTACCCAAAGCAATCTACAGATTCAATGTAATCCCTATCAAACTACCACTGGCATTTTTCACAGAACTAGAACAAAAAATTTCACAGTTTGTATGGAAACACAAAAGACCCCAAATAGCCAAAGCAATATTGAGAAAGAAAAACAGAGCTGGAGGAATCAGGCTCCCTGACTTCAGACTATACTACAAAGCTACACTAATCAATACAGTATGGTACTGGCACAAAAACAGAAATATAGATCAATGGAAGAGGTTAGAAAGCCCAGAGAAAAACCCATACACATATGGTCACCTTATCTTTGATGAAGGAGGTAAGAATATACAATGGAGAGAACATACCCTCTTCAATAATTGGTGCTGGGAAAACTGGACAGCTACATGTAAAAGAATGAAATTAGAACACTCCCTAACACAAAAATAAACTCAAAATGGATTAAAGACCTAAATGTAATGCCAGACACTATCGAACTCTTAGAGGAAACATAGGTAGAACACTCTATGACATAAATCACAGCAAGATCCTTTTTGACCCACCTCCTAGAGAAATGGAAATAAAAACAAAAATAAACAAATGGGACCTAATGAAGCTTCAAAGCTTTTGCCCAGCAAAGGAAACCATAAACAAGATGAAAATACAACCCTCTCAATGGGAGAAAACATTTGCAAATAAAGCAACTGATAAAGAAGGATTAATCGCCAAAATTTAACAGCAGCTCATGCACCTCAATATTGAAAAAGCAAACAACCCAGTAAAAAATGGGCAGAAGATCTAAATAGACATTTCTCCAAAGAAGATATACATATTGCCAACAAACACATTAAAGAGTGCTCAACATCTTTAATCATTAGAGAAATGCAAATCAAAACTACAATGAGATACTACACCAGTCAGAATGACTATCATCAAAAAAACTACAAACAATAAATGCAGGAGAGGGTTTGGAGAAAAGGGAACCCTCTTGCACTGTTAGTGGGAATGTAAATTGATACAGCCACTATGGAGAACAGTATGGAGGTTCCTTAAAAAACTAAAAATAGAACTACCATATGACCCAGCAATCCCACTCCTGGACATATACCATGAGAAAACCATAAATCAAAAAGAATCGTGTACCACAATGTTCATTGCAGCTCTATTTACAATAGCCAGGACATGTAAGCAACCTAAATGTTCATCAACAGATGAATCGATAAAGAAGATACGGCACATATATATAATGGAATATTACTCAGCCATATAAATAAATGAAATTTAGTTATTTGTAATGAGGTGGATGGACTTAGAGTCTATCATACAGACGGAAGTATGTCAGAAAGAGAAAAACAAATACCGTATGCTAACACATATATGTGGAATCCAAAAAAGAACAGAAAATATTGTCATGAAGAACCTAGAGGCAAGACGGTAATAAAGACACAGACCTACTAGAGAATGGATTTGGGGATATGGGGACAGAGAAGGGTAAGATGGGACAAAGTGAGAGAGTGGCATGGACATATATACACTACCAAATGTAAAATAGATAGCTAGTAAGAAGTAGCTGCATAGCACAGGGAGATCAGCTCGGTGTTTTGTTACCACCTAGAGGGGTGGGATAGGGAGTGTGGGAGGGAGGGAGATGCAAGAGGAAGAGATATGGGGATATATGTATATGTATAACTGATTCACTTTGTTATAAAGCAGAAACTAACACACCATTGTAAAACAGTTATACTCCAATAAAGATGTTAAAAAAATAAAAACAAAACAAAACAAGAAAAGAAGTGAGGGAAAGCTGGTTTACTAGTCAAGTTCTAAATACTGAAGAAACGCCAAATGTGATTGTTTATTTTAAATCTGAAAATTTATCAAATATCCTTTTTCAATGGAAATAATCTGAATACAACTTTAAACTTGTGGTCATAATGGATCACACTTGTTCTAGATATTCGCAACCTAGGACTTTAGCCATATTATTTGCATTTAGTCTTGCTAACAACTCTGCTTGTATTCTTTTCAAGAGTTATTATACTGCCTTCTGCAAAGAAAGGTGATATCTGTATTTCCCAACCTTCTAGAACATAATAAAGAAGCAAATGTTTCTGCACAAAGCCTCTTTGAGCTATTTAATTTACTTTTTGACCAGAAGAGAATGACACTGAGCACTCCACAAAGAACAAAAGCAATTTTTCATACCATGAAATGCAAATGATGATTTAATCATTACTAGAAAAAACATTAATATATATTCAGGAAAATCTTATCCTGTCTTCTTCTTGTAGAACTAGTGTGGCTTAAACACATGACATCTTGAATAAAAAGGTAACTTTCCATTTCTTAAGAAAAACATTTTAAAGTTTTTATTTTGATGGAAATTAGTTAAATAGAAAAATGTCAAGTAAAATTTAACCAACAGTAGAGGTTAATCCTCTATATCCCTGATGACTTTCTTCATCATTTTATATTACCATTCATTCACCTAATTTTAGAAAGACCTGAACATCTTTATTAAAGGGATATTTTTAATAATACTGCAAACTATATGTGTGTGTCTATATATATATATATATATATAGGCAGTTCATGAAATCACTGAAGAGTTGGGTAGGGTGGAAAGATTACAGAAATATTACATGTACAGTATTAATTTCTAACTTGGCAAATGTTAATGGTGAGAATAATATATTTTATATACTATATTAGAAATAAATAATAGTGGGTAGAAAATTTGTATATTATAAAAATAAAATTATTATTTTATAATTATGAGGGTCTGCCTTGAACTTTGTCAAGGCAATATTTCAACTAGAATCCCATGAAATATTGTGATACCCTAGATCCCAGAAGACTTAGAACTCCCATACCTAAGCAAAGGCAATACTGAAGGAACCCTCTGACTTTGATATCAGCCCTACATTGTATGTCAGACTATTTTATGCAATTTTAGAGTAGACAAGCTAAGGGCTGTCAGGCTGATTCATGAAATAATGTACCTTTCTTCCTTCATAAACACACACACTTTCACAGGCAAGAGACTTGGTGTTTGCTGCATTAAATACTTGGGATTGCCCATCTGTATTGCCCTGTGCCTCTTTTAATTTACCTTTGTGACCAATAAAACAATCTGATTCTTAACCTAAAACATATCAGGGATGGATAGCTCCCTTAAATCCATCTTCTCCCTTTAATATTATTAAATTCCATTTTCCTGTCATGCTTTATTCAACATATTCCAAAAAAGCTTATTGTTATTTCCATTCAAGTTATTTCTTTTGACCTCTGTATATTCTATTAATGGCTTTCACCAGGGTTGGGAATTAGGAATCTGCTTTTCTATGATCCCAGAATAAGCAGTTACTGAATCCTGCTAGTTTCTCTCTGCATCACATTTTTATTTTTATTATTTGTTGATCACCATGACAGCAATCATTTTCAAGAGTTCATAACTTTAGGTAGTTTCTAGGAGTACCCATCATTTTAGCCATCCCATCTTATTCTCTAAAATATGTCCTGCACAAGAAATTATCCTCTGAAGCACTACTCTGATTATAGTCTCTTCTTCTGGAAATGCTTTAATTTTTGTTCTACACATGTCATTAAGATGTTCACATTTATTAACATGCAAAATGATGTTTAATAACTTTGTGCAAAATGATGTTTAATAACTTTTAATCTTTTATATTGGTGTGTGTATACCATTTGTCACTTTATTGTTTTTAGTTATTTGTGTTATCCTCCTTTTCTTGATTTGATCTTCTAGAAAACTGTATATTTTACTATATTTCAAATGATCCATTGTAGTTTTTTTGTTTTGTTTTGTTTTGTTTTTGTGGTACATGGGCCTCTCACTGTTGTGGCCTCTCCTGTTGCGGAGCACAGGCTCCGGACGTGCAGGCTCAGCGGCCATGGCTCACGGGCCCAGCAGCTTCACGGGACATGGGATCTTCCTGGACCGGGGCATGAACCCGTGTCCCCTGCATCGGCAGGCGGACTCTCAACCACTGCGCCACCAGGGAAGCCCTATAGTTTTCTTTTACATATTTGGTTTTTAGTTCTATATTTTATGCTATTTATCATTGTAGCATCCTAATGGTTATCAATATATACTTTTTATAAAATTTTCTTAAAATTATCTTTTAATTGTTAAAAATATATAAACAGCTCATACAAATCAATATCAAACAAACAATGCAATCAAAAAGTATGCAGAAGACCTGAATAGACTTTTTTCCAAAGAAGACATACAGATATCTAATAGGCACATGAAAAGATGCACAACATTGCTAATCATTATAGAAATACAAATCAAAAGAACAATGAAATATCACCTCACACTTGTCAGAATGGTTATCATCAAAAAGTTTACAAATAATAAATGTTGGAGAGAATGTAGAGGAAAGGGAAACTTGCACACTTTTGTTGAGAATGTAAATTGGTTCAGCCGCTATAGAAAACAATATGGAGGTTCCCCTGAAAACTAAAAATAGAGCTACCATATGATCCAGTGATTCTACTCCTGAATATATATCTAGAAACAATGAAAGCACTAATACAAAAACATAAATGAACCCTAATGTTCATAGCAGCACTATTTACAATAGCCAAGATATGGAAGCAACCCAAGTGCCTATCAACAGATTAAGATGTGGCGTATATATACAGTGGAATATTACTCAGCCATAAAAGAGAATGAAATTCTACCATTTGCAGCAACATGGATGGACCTAGAGATTATTATGCTCAGTGAAATAAGTCAGAGGAAGACAAATACTGTTTATCACATATGGAATCTAAAAAATAATACAGGGGCTTCCCTGGTGGCACAGTGGTTGGGGGTCCACCTGCCGATGTGGGGGACACAGGTTCATTCCCCGGTCTGGGAGGAACCCGCGTGCTGTGGAGAGGCTGGGCCCCTGGGCCATGGCTGCTGGGCCTGCACGTCTGGGGCCTGTGCTCCGCGGCGGGAGAGGCCGCAGTGGTGAGAGGCCCACGTACCGCAAAAAAAAAAAAAAAATTAAAAAAAAAAAAAAAAAACGAATGTATATACAAAACAGAAAAAGACAAACAGATATAGAGAACAAACTAGTGGTTACCAATGGGGAGAGGGAAGGTGAGAGGAGCAAATTAGGGGTATGGGATCAAGAGATACAAACTAATATGTATAAGATAGATAAGCGACAAGGATATATTGTACAGCACAAGGAATTATAGCCATTATCTTGTAGTAACTTTTAATGGAATATAATCTGTACAAATTCTGAATCACTATGCTGTACACCTGAAAGTAATATAATATTATAAATCAACTATACTTCAATAAAAGCTTGTTTAAAATTAATACAACCCTCAGAGATTCTCAGTTGACTACAGAAAATTATCCAAACACCTTAGACTGTGTTCAAGAGTTTTCAGTCTCACCTCAAAGTATTTTCTAGGTTTAGTACCAACTTGGGATTTCTTTTAAAACTACGTTTCCATCTTTCCATGATCTCCCTTGCTCTCATTTGAGCCATTTTTATTTTCCTCCTGTATTAGTGCATTGACGACCCTGATTACATTCTTGTCCCTTTTCTTTGATTTGTTCTTAATATAACTGCCACTGATCCTGCTAACATTTAAATCAGATGAGTTCATTATTTTGTTCAAAACCCTCTCAAGGCTGTTGTTTTTGCTCAAAAATAAAACTAAAGTCCTACTAAGCACCTACAAAGCAAGACTGTCTGACCCTGCCATCTCTCTGACTACATCTCCTCCCAGGCTCTCCAACTCAATTGATGCTGAAACTTCAGGGAACTCCATATTTCTCTAGAAGAATGCCTCTTTCACTCTTTGTACTCCGGTAGTATCTGCCTTACATTTCTCTAATGATGTGCATCTCTCTGTATACCATATTACAATTACTTGTGTCTCTCTTGCCGCTCTCCTGCTAGTTTATCAGCTTTTTGAAGGAAGACACAAATTATTTTCCATCTTGTGTCTGAAAAACTGCCCCATCAACATGTAAAGGCTTAGACAAATACGTCTCTGATGTGGCGATAAATGCGTGTTGACTCATAATAAATGAAGTTGAGGGCATTCAATTCATTATGGGCACAAAATGATATTACATTAGAATTAATTTATACTGATATTTTAAACACTTTAGATACAATTATGTGTTCTTCCTATACAATTTATAGGAAATATACCATTTAAATATACACAGTCAACCACAAATGAGTGAGTGTAGCCCTTTACAAGCACAATTTCAGGTATGTCTTCAGTCTTTAATAATTTCCTGAGCCCGTTGTGTTGAGAGGGTATTTATATATATGTAGCCTGCAAGAAACTACCAAGACTAACAGGCTTCTCTCAGATCACTCTGCTGATATCTCAGAATCCAGGAAGGTAATGATGGATACTTAGATCAGTCCCACTTATACACTGTGAATAAGCCTAGCATTGATCAGAGTGGCTAAAAAATAAATTTGAGCTGGTTTCATTACTGAAAGTAGAGTTCAAGTCTGTGAGTCTCTATGAGTCATTAGTTCCCTGCAGAATGTACCGCATGATTCCTCTAAAGGACGATGCTTCCACTGGAAAGACAGATCTAGTTTTCTCACATTGGGTGAGAACTGGATTATTTAGCTGTGTGTAATTTTTAACAAATTTGTCTGTAGAACATTTATTAAGATTTTTTTTTTTTCCTGAAGTGTGGGAACATTTAGGAAAATTGACACTTTTGAAAGAGACATGTTGAAAAAGCAGTTCCATGTCGTTTTATTTGGTTGGTCTTAGCTATGTTACCATTTCCCTATTGGGCTCCAAAAGAATATCAACAGAAAGAAATGTATCTCTAGCTTTTGTTTTAGTTTTCAGAGTTTTTTTTTTTTTTTTTTTTTTTTTTTTAATAATGATAAGCACTTCAGAAAAACTGAGAAGTCCTTTCCTTTGGCACGTTTCTTGAAAAAGGAAAAAAAACACAACAAAAAACCCTTTCCTTTTAATGTGTCTTCTCTGATGGTGAGAAAGATTCCTGTCTCACACTGTAATTTTAGTTTTTCTGCAGATGTTAAGGACCAAATAGGCACGAGATAGTCTTGGTGTCCCAATTCTGTAACCAGCAGAACTCTGTTATCTCCTAGTCAGATTTTCAGACAGCAAACTGCATCAGCGAGACACAGCATCTTGTGAAAATTATTTAAATGATAAAGTTTTTATTTTCTTAGAGTTAAAACAGCAATAATAAGAATACATCTGTCATAGTAGTATTCTAAGTATTAAGTGAAATAATAAATGTAAAGGATTTGGCACAATGTCTGGCATAAAGTAAGGGACTGGTCATTTTGTTTTAAAATCTCTTTTTGATTTTTTTTTTTTCCTTCTGCTTTTCCCTAATCCAGTGATATTCAACCAAGGGCAGTTTTGCTCCCTGACCACTGACCTCACCCAAGGGAATATTTGTCAATGTCTGGAGACATTTTTGGTTGTCATAACTGGGAGAGGGGAAGCTAGTGGAATCTAGTGAGTGTCAAACACCTTACAATGCACGGGGCAGGCCCCCAAAGTAAGAATTATCAGTCCCAAAATGTAAGTGTGTCCAGGTCAAGAGACCAGCTTTCAACTATGCTCTTCTCTCCCATCTACCTACTTACCTCATTATTATCCCTCTACTGCCCTCTGCTTTCTCCTTTTATTTATTATTATATTTGTGTCTGTATTCCTTAGAAACAATATTTAAATAAACCATAAAACTTGAATTTTATTTTACTTTTGTGTCTTTAAAATATTGCTATGAAAAATGATTCACATCATTCTCACTCTGGTATTGGGAGAGGCAGTCTGCGTGGGCCCTAAGCATCAGTGACCTTCCGAGTTGAGTGTATAAAATAGCAAGAGTTATCCTCCCCAGATACCAAGCAGTTTCTGTTGCTAGTTCCAGAAACAACTACTTAAATCCAAGTGACCAGAGTGTGTTTACCATGTAATTGCTTGCTCCCCAAGGGAGGTGAGAGGGGAGCTGGCTTGTTTGCTGCCTGCTGCCGAACTTGCTGAGCACTTGACCCTGGATTTCTCAGTCGTGGTGCAGTATTGGGTGCATAATCTTCCTCTGAGCCCATCGTGTCACCCTGTGGGTCTTGATAATGACCCACAGGGCAATGAGAACGGGCATTACTGTGCGGATTCTCATACTGTTGCTTAACTGCAAATAATCATTTGTCCTGCTCTGATCCACCATACCTCGTTATCTAATTTTGGGTTGTAGGGAGTTGTGGTGGATTTACTCATTTCCCTCTGTGAGGTTGGGATTTTTTCCTTACTGCACAACTGGTTAATCCATGCGAATCAGAGTGCCCTGTAGCATTCAATTCGTAAGGTTCTTTTTTGTTTTGTTTTGTTTTGTTTCTGTTCTAATACTATAGTAATTGATCATAACAGGTTTATTCCATCATATCAATTACTGGTAGAGCCAAGATTTGAGCACAGATCTCTCTGACTCCAAACTCCATTCTCTTTCTACCTCATCAGGTATGCTTATTTTGGTTTTATCTTAATACCTTTTAACTGCTCAAAACTTTAACTTTTAACTGCTACAAAAACTTTTTCAAATTTTAGATTTTCTAATAACTCCGCCTTGAGTTGCAATGATTCTTGAAGTATGGACTTGGATATTAAATCTGCTAGACTGTAAATTCCTCAATATCTGAGTCTTACTAATCTTTGTATTTGTAGACTATAAACTTAGAAAATACCACAAACATCTATTTAGTAAAACTGAGACAGCAATATATATTTCATTCTTACACATGGTTTTGTTAGCCCTTAATATGGTTTTGATATTGTGGGGGGTTTTGTAAAATTATTTTATCAATACTATTTTGAATATATCTCAGTATTATATGTTTGCATGAGGGCTTGTCTTTATGCAATCTGAAGATCCCAGCCTCAGTTACTGAGGGCTATTAAACAGTTTATCTGTTGACAAATCTTAGAAGAAAGGATATGGTCCTCCAAAGGTTGGCCCTGAACTCAAGTCATGTAAAGAAAGCTACACTCAAATAATTATTTCAACAATTTTCTTGGAGCTATTTCACCAGCTTTAGCCAATGTTTAGTTCATTTATCTCTTTTTCTCTTTTATGTCTCTATTTTCATATTTACCTCACTTTGATTTTAGTATATAGTTATAGGAAAATTATTTTATTTTAAATCAAGGTTTTACAGCTCACTTGATATTCAACCACTTTAGCAGGAACAGTGATATTGTACCATAAATTGAAAGAAAAAAAAGTTTCTGCATAGACTGATAAGAGATTTACTAACTTCTTGCTTGATATTGAAATTCTTCATTTTTTAAAAAAATTCAATATAACAAGGAAAAATGAAGCATGACTCCAGACCTCATTTTGGTATTGGTGCCATTCTCCAGGGTTGTTCATGCATAAATTCTCTTCAGGAATAAATGTTTTACAGTGTCCAGAGGAGAAACTTTTTTTTAAGTAAGTGTGAATTTTTCAGATTTGTAGGGAAAATTTTTGAGCAGTTAAATGTCACTCCTATTACAACTGCACACTCAGCACACTTCCTCTACCATAGCAGGTTACACAATTTAAATCAATTTATTTTTTAAGCTTATAGCTTATTCTGAACCAACAAGCATATAATATATGTTTTAAATAATGTTCCTACTGAAAATTAATATTTTCCAGTTTTTATGAGCACTGTATGTAACGTGATAAATAGAAAATAAATTTTTCATTGCATATTCTTCAAGCCCTCTTTAAGAAGCCACACATAGTGGAGAATGGGTTATCTCACATCTTGTATCCTTATGATAGGTCAAACAAATAACAACTTTTCAAATCTAGCTTCACATATTCTGCAAATGTGTTTGCCATTAGTGATAAATACAAATAATACTATAATATTTAATTTAAATATGGAAAACAAGCAAACAGAACAGGGAAGTAAATGTATATATGCTGCCATCTCTGGTTTTAGAACATTTTAGAACATAATGCTATATTTAACCTCTTTTTTTTTTTTTTTTTTGGTACACGGGCCTCTCACTGTTGTGGTCTCTCCTGCTGCGGAGCACAGGCTCCGGATGCGCAGGCTCAGCGGCCATGGCTCACGGGCCTAGACGCTCTGCGGCATGTGGGATCTTCCCAGACCGGGGCACAAACCCGTGTCCCCTGCATCGGCAGGCGGACTCTCAACCCCTGCACCACGAGGGAAGCCCTAACCTCTGTTTTAAATGTTCTAAAAATGCATTATGTGGGTTATTTCTGAGTTTTGAAAGCCTTTTGAAGTCTTATAATCATCAAGAGCAAGAAGGACAAATGTTATAAAACTTGTTCTTTTTTGTGTTGAGTTATGTGTATTAGTTAAACTTCTAGTTGAACTTCTCAACCATTGGATTATATATATATATATATATATATATATATACATATATATACGTATATATATACGTATATGTACGTATATATATACATACGTATATATATATATATATATATACGTATATATATATGACTCCACATTACACTCAATCTAATACCTAACACATTGGAGAGACGTGGTTTATCACAAACGTTTTAAACCATATTATCCTTACTCTCACTGGTAACTTGCTTTCAAATTCTGTCTGTGCTGCATTTGTTTAACTTTGATTTTAAGGCTATTGAATTGACTGTGTGCTCTTCCATGTCTAGTACACTGTGGGATAAATGGGCTGTAATCAGCTGGAATATTCCAGTATGCAAATGACTTGCTGGGACTAAGTTAGCACACTGGAAACTTTGCTTCCTCTTTCTGATCACCAGAGTACCATTTAGCAAATTGCCATTGCAGTGGGCTCAGTGATAGGCTGAGAGCTCTGAATAAGTTAATTGCAGATCCTTAAGGTACCTAACTTACCCTCACAACCCAGCTGAAAACAGGAATACAGGCAGTTCAGTTTGCCTATAAGCACTGAGTTGATGGTCTATTAAGAGCTCTGAACTTTTTAGAATGGCTATGTAAATGAGCAAGGCTTCTTCACTTGCCCATTTATTCTTTGAAATATCCTGTCCTTCCAGGCACACAGAAGATACAACTGTTCTTCTGCTTGTCTCAAACATTGGGGAATCTGTTTTTCAGCTGTTGGCAAAGAATTCCTCTTACTTACCTTCATGACTTAAGGAAGTTTGTCAGATGTGGGAAAGCTATCGCTGTGCATCTGAATTTTGAGGATGAAGTGGAAGTACTCTGCAATGCCTTGATTTTTCTAGGTTGTCTGGGACTGTTTTAAGTACTTCAAAAAATAAGCTATGAGGCTTACATTCTATTTAGGGGTGGAGGAAATCAGTACACTGTAGATTTTCCTTGCATATTTCAACCAACATAACATGCAATTGAAGACACATGGCACTTGGACTCTTCAATTAACTGCTGTGAGAGATGAATTTTGGAAAGGGAGAAGGTCAAATGAGAAGAGAACAGATCAGGGTTAATGCAATCTTTCTTGAATGGCATCTTGGACTTTGAGCAATGGTAATTAACATAAAACAATTCTCTTTTTCATTAAAAAACATTCTGACCGTGGAGCCACACTGAATGATATGACTTTGGGATGTTGAGGCCCTTGGGAGAAAAATATTCAGACATTTAGAACAACTCAATTAGGGAAAAAAAGGATCTTTTTGAAACTAGAGTGCTTGACTATATGCCCAAAAGTATAGAGAATGGAAGGCATGGAACACCCCCCACCCCGCCAAACCTGCCAAACCTGCCAAACCCTTTATGAAAAGTACTATCTTCCATTCCATTTATGAGAAAACTGATGCTTTAGGGGAAGTCCTGAGTAAAATAATTAAATATAAATTAATCTATGAATTTTAAAGGAAAAACGATATGCATTATTTTGCAGGAACATTTGACAGTTTCCATTAACATTTACTGTGCCACTCAGATATGTAAGTGGTTAGTCAGAAAAAGAATTTAAAAAATATTGTATACCTTTTAAAGCATATGGGACTCTAAAATTGTCTAAATCAAAACAGCATAAAAAATAACTGTCTTTCACACCAACCCATATTAAGAAATTTAATTAAATACACACATATATGTACTGTGTATATTCATATATATATATATTGCAGTCCTATTTGTGTCTATGTATGAATGTAGATACATATTATTATGTAAGCATGCAAACTGGGAAACAATTGCATTGCACAATAATAATTTATACTTTTCAAATAATTTTTTATTTCAGCTACAGACAGTGGTAAAATACTTATGATTTTTCAGAATTTATTCCTAAATCTTTTTTCTTCTTTAAATGTGCACTCTTTTAAAACCCAAGATTTTTATATCCTAGTTAAAAAGAAATATATTGGGTTGCAGTTTGGAAAGAGCAAGATCTGTCATTGCATTTTCTTGTGACTGTCAAGAGCCTACATTTCCTTCTGTAAGATCAGTGTTTATAAATCACTTGCTTTCTAAGCAAGCACTTAACAGACATCGTCTCTTGAAACATCACAATATTCCTGTGAGGGTAAAAAGGAATAAATAACATTCTTCTCACTGATCAGAATCTGAGGCCTTTGGCTGAGTTACTGAAACACAATGACGACTGTGTCAAATCACACAGTAAATTTAGAGCAAAAATTATAACCCAGGGGCAGTATTCTCACTACCATGGTTGCAACTGGTTTCTCAGTGCAGTTGAATGTCCTTTACCTTTTCTAAGGGAGTGTGGGAGACGCTACATTTATGATAAAAACAGGCACATATTTCTTCTAGCAATACACTTACGGGTTAACATGAATTTCACTTGCACACTCAATTCCCCAGTTAGATTTAAGCAGCTCACAGTCTAAACAAAAAAATAACATTCACCATATTTCTGCTTGAATTTTATTTTTCAAATGGCTTTCTCTTTCGACCTGACTCAACTGTGACAACCAAGATGACAAATTATTTTTCTTTTGATTACCCACCCTCAATATATATGTGTAATCATGTACAGTTTTTTCTTCTGGAACATTATGACATTTCTATGTGATATGTTTCCTGGGTAAAAGGACTCTTTTATTATATAAAGGGTTACTACAAGGGTTAGCAATATTAATGCATAATGTCATACGTGGTTGCTTGGACATTATAGTGGAGGCTGCTTACAGTTGCCCTGTTTATTGTTGGCTGTGAATGTCTGCTGTTCTAATGTAACATGTTCAGTAAAATGACATGGATCACTGGCTGGTTCAAGGTTTCCGCTATAACACTATGAGGTCAATAAAAAATAATTTTTCCCAGTCTAAAATGTTCCCAAACCTTGTCCATATAAAAATAAATGGGGTATTGACTAAAATTCCACTTATTTACACACTGTCATGATATTTAATACTTTAAAGCAGATTGCTAATGACCCCTCCCACATTGGGAAGAAAAGTACTTTACTGAGTTTCATAAAAATGTGGTTTCCGGAGGAAAGCTTTCTACTGAGGCCAACTGAGAGTTTTATATCTTTTCCAGAGTTCCAATAGTTTGATGAAAATGCATATGGGTGTGCAAACTTGTTTCTATTTGTCACTTTCACAAATTCAATATATATTTGACTTATATCTTGAGCAAAGACGCAGGTGGTCAAATGTTAAAATTAGTTGAAACATTGTTTTATAATCTGAGGATTTCCCTTAAAAGACAGGCATAAAGGCTGAATTGAGGCAAATGAACTGAGATCCACTGCTCCCCCCCCACCCTCCGCCCCAGGTAGGAGGAGCAGCCCAGCTCTTTTTTTTTTTTTTAACATCTTTATTGGAGTATAATTGCTTTACAATGGTGTGTTACTTTCTGCTTTATAACAAAGTGAATCAGTTATACATATACATATGTTCCCATATCTCTTCCCTCTTCGTCTCCCTCCCTCCCACCCTCCCTATCCCACCCCTCCAGGCAGTCACAAAGCACCGAGCCGGTATCCCTGTGCCATGCGGCTGCTTCCCACTGGCTATCTACCTTACGTTTGTTAGTATATATATGTCCATGTCTCTCTCTCGCCCTATCACAGCTCATCCCTCCCCCTCCCCATATTCTCAAGTCCGTTCTCCAGTAGTCTGTGTCTTTATTCATGTTTTACCCCTAGGTTCTTCATAACATTTTTTTTTCTTAAATTCCATATATGTGTTAGCATACAGTATTTGTCCTTCTCTTTCTGACTTACTTCACTCTGTATGACAGACTCTAGGTCTATCCACCTCATTACAAATAGCTCAATTTCGTTTCTTTTTATGGCTGAGTAATATTCCATTGTATATATGTGCCACATCTTCTTTATCCATTCATCCGACGGCGGGCACTTAGGTTGTTTCCATCTCCGGGCTATTGTAAATAGAGCTGCAATGAACATTTTGGTACATGACTCTTTCTGAATTCTGGTTTCCTCAGGGTATATACCTAGTAGTGGGATTGCTGGGTCATATGGTAGTTCTATTTGTAGTTTTTTAAGGAACCTCCATACTGTTCTCCATAGTGGCTGAACCAATTCACATTCCCACCAGCAGTGCAAGAGTGTTCCCTTTTCTCCACACCCTCTCCAGCATTTATTGTTTCTAGATTTTTTGATGATGGCCATTCTGACTGGTGTGAGATGATATCTCATTGTAGTTTTGATTTGCATTTCTCTAATGATTAATGATGTTGAGCATTCTTTCATGTGTTTGTTGGCAGTCTGTATATCTTCTTTGGAGAAATGTCTATTTAGGTCTTCTGCCCATTTTTGGATTGGGTTGTTTATTTTTTTGTTATTGAGCTGCATGAGCTGCCTGTAAATTTTAGAGATTAATCCTTTGTCAGTTGATTCATTTGCAAATATTTTCTCCCATTCTGAGGGCTGTCTTTTGGTCTTGTTTATGGTTTCCTTTGCTGTGCAAAAGCTTTGAAGTTTCATTAGGTCCCATTTGTTTATTTTTGTTTTTATCTCCATTACTCTAGGAGATGGGTCAAGAAGGATCTTGCTGTGATTTATGTCATAGAGTGTTCTGCCTATGTTTTCCTCTAAGAGTTTGATAGTTTCTGGCCTTACATTTAGGTCTTTAATCCATTTTGAGCTTATTTTTGTGTATGGTGTTAGGGAGTGATCTAATCTCATACTTTTACATGTACCTGTCCAATTTTCCCAGCACCACTTATTGAAGAGGCTGTCCTTTCTCCACTGTATATTCCTGCCACCTTTATCAAAGATAAGGTGTCCATATGTGTGTGGGTTTATCTCTGGGCTTTCTATCCTATTCCATTGATCTATCTTTCTGTTTTTGTGCCAGTACCAAGCTGTCTTGATTAATGTAGCTTTGTAGTATAGTCTGAAGTCTGGGATCCTGATTCTTCCAGCTCCATTTTTGTTCTCAAGATTGCTTTGGCTATTCAGGGTCTTTTGTGTTTCCATAAAAATTGTGAATTTTTTTTGTTCTAGTTCTGTGAAAAATGCCAGTGGTAGTTTGATAGGGATTGCATTGAATCTATAGATTGCTTTGGGAAGTAGAGTCATTTTCACAATGTTGATTCTTCCAATCCAAGAACATGGTATATCTCTCCATCTGTTTGTATCATCTTTAATTTCTTTCATCAGTGTCTTATAATTTTCTGCATACAGGTCTTTTGTCTCCTTAGGTAGGTTTATTCCTAGATATTTTATTCTTTTTGTTGCAATGGTAAATGGGAGTGTTTTCTTGATTTCACTTTCAGATTTTTCATCATTAGTATATAGGAATGCCAGAGATTTCTGTGCATTAATTTTGTATCCTGCTACTTTACCAAATTCATTGATTAGCTCTAGTAGTTTTCTGGTAGCATCTTTAGGATTCTCTATGTATAGTATCATGTCATCTGCAAACAGTGACTTTCTCTAATTGCTTTAGGTTCAAGGTTAGGTTGTTTATTCGAGATGTTTCCTGCTTCTTAAGGTGGGTTTGTATTGCTATAAACTTCCCTCTTAGAACTGCTTTTGCTGCATCCCATATGGTTTGGGTCGTTGTGTCTCCATTGTCCTTTGTTTCTAGGTATTTTTAAATGTCCTCTTTGATTTCTTCAGTGATCACTTCGTTATTAAGCAGTGTATTGTTTAGCCTCCATGTGTTTGTATTTTTTACCGATCTTTTCCTATAACTGATATCTAGTCTCATGGCATTGTGGTCGGAAAAGATACTTGATACAATTTCAATTTTCTTAAATTTACCAAGGCTTGATTTGTGACCCAAGATATGATCTATCCTGGAGAATGTTCCATGAGCACTTGAGAAAAATGTGTGTTCTGTTGTTTTTGGATGGAGTGTCCTATAAATATCAATTAAGTCCATCTTGTTTAATGTATCATTTAAAGCTTGTGTTTCCTTATTTATTTTCATTTTGGATGATCTGTCCATTGGTGAAAGTGGGGTGTTGAAGTCCCCTACTATGAATGTGTTACTGTCGATTTCCCCTTTTATGGCTGCTAGTTTTTGCCTTATGTATTGAGGTGCTCCTATGTTGGGTGCATAAATATTTACAATTGTTATATCTTCTTCTTGGATCGATCCCTTAATCATTATGTAGTGTCCTTCTTTGTCTCTTCTGATAGTCCTTATTTTAAAGTCTATTTTGTCTGATATGAGAATTGCTACTCCAGCTTTCTTTTGGTTTCCATTTGCATGGAATATCTTTTTCCATCCCCTTACTTTCAGTCTGTATGTGTCTCTAGGTCTGAAGTGGGTCTCTTGTAGACAGCATATATATGGGTCTTGTTTTTGTATCCATTCAGCCAATCTGTGTCTTTTGGTGGGAGCATTTAGTCCATTTACATTTAAGGTAATTATCGATATGTATGTTCCTATTCCCATTTTCTAAATTGTTTTGGGTTCGTTATTATAGGACTTTTCCTTCTCTTGTGTTTTTGTCTAGAGAAGTTCCTTTAGCATTTGTTGTAAAGCTGGTTTGGTGGTGCTGAACTCTCTCAGCTTTTGCTTGTCTGTAAAGGTTTTAATTTCTCCATCAAATCTGAATGAGATCCTTGCTGGGTAGAGTAATCTTGGTTGCAGGTTTTTCTCCTTCATCACTTTCAGTATGTCCTGCCACTCCCTTCTGGCTTGTAGAGTTTCTGCTGAGAGATCAGCTGTTAACCTTATGGGGATTCCCTTGTGTGTTATTTGTTGTTTTTCCCTTGCTGCTTTTAATATGCTTTCTTTGTATTTAGTTTTTGACAGTTTGATTAATATGTGTCTTGGCGTATTTCTCCTTGAATTTATCCTGTATGGGACTCTCTGTGCTTCCTGGACTTGATTAACGATTTCCTTTCCCATATTAGGGAAGTTTTCAACTATAATCTCTTCAAATATTTTCTCAGTCCCTTTCTTTTTCTCTTCTTCTTCTGGAACCCCTATAATTCGAATGTTGGTGCGTTTAATGTTGTCCCAGAGGTCTCTGAGACTGTCCTCAGTTCTTTTCATTCTTTTTTCTTTATTCTGCTCTGCAGTAGTTATTTCCACTATTTTATCTTCCAGGTCACTTATCCGTTCTTCTGCCTCATTTATTCTGCTATTGATCCCATCTAGAGTATTTTTCATTTCATTTATTGTGTTGTTCATCATTGTGTTTGTTTCCTTTAGTTCTTCTAGGTCCTTGTTAACTGTTTCTTGCATTTTGTCCATTCTATTTCCAAGATTTTGGATCATCTTTACTATCATTATTCTGAATTCTTTTTCAGGTAGACCGCCTATTTCCTCTTCATTTGTTAGGTCTGGTGCATTTTTATCTTGCTCCTTCATCTGCTCTGTGTTTTTCTGTCTTCTCATTTTGCTTATCTTACTGTGTTTGTGTTCACCTTTTCACAGGCTGCAGTTCGTAGTTCCCGTTGTTTTTGATATCTGTCTCCAGTGGCTAAGTTGGGTCAGTGGGTTGTGTAGGCTTCCCGGTGGGGGGGGGGGGCAAGTGCCTGTGTTGTGGATGAGGCTAGATCTTGTCTCTCTAGTGGGCAGGTCCACGTCTGGTGGTGTGTTTTGGGGTGTTTGTGGACTTATTATGATTTTAGGCTGCCTCTCTGCTAGTGGGCGGGGTTGTGTTCCTGTTTTGCTAGTTGTTTGGCATAGGTTGTCCAGCAGTGTAGCTTGCTGGTCGTTGAGTGAAGCTGGGTGCTGGTGTTTAGGTGGAGGTCTTTTGGAGATTTTCACCGTTTGATATTATGTGGAGCTGGGAGGTCTCTTGATGACCAGTGTCCTGAAGTTGGCTCTCCACCTCAGAGGCAGAGTCCTGACTCCTGGCTGGAGCTGCAAGAGCCTTTCATCCACACAGCTCAGATTAAAAGGGAGAGAAAGTAGAGAGAATTAGTAGAAGTAGGAAGAAAGAAAGAAAGAAAGAAAGAAAGCAAGAAAGAAAGAAAGAAAGAAAGAAAGAAGAAAGAAAGAAAGAAAGAAAGAAAGAAAAAGAAAGAAAGAAAGAAAGAAAAAGAAAGAAAGGAGGGAGGAAGGGAGGGAGGGAAGAAGGAAGGAAGGAAGGAAGGAGGGAAGGAAGGATAAAAGACAGAAAGAAAGAAGATACAGTAAATAAAGTATAATAAAGTTATTGAATTAAAAAATAATTATTTAGAGAAAAAAAAAAGGACGGATAGAACCTTAGGACAAATGGTGGAAGCAAAGCTATACAGACAAAATCTTACACAGAAGCATACACGTACACCCTCACAAAAATAGGTAAAGGGGAAAAAATCATAAAACTTGCTCTCAAAGTCCACCTCCTCAATTTGGGATGACTCGTTGTCAAAAGGAGGGAAGGAAGGAAGGAAAGAAAGAAAGAAAGAAAGAAAGAAGGTAAAGTATAATATAGTTATTTAAATTAAAATTAATTATTAAGAAAAAAGAAATTAAAAAAAAAAACAATGGACGGATAGAACGCTAGGACAAATGGTGGAAGCAAAGCTATACAGACAAGATCTCACACAGAAGCATACACATACACAGTCACAAAAAGAGGAAAAGGGGAAAAAATCATAGATCTTGCTCTAGAAGTCCACCTCCTCAATTTGGGATGATTCGCTGTCTATTCATGTATTCCACAGATGCAGGGTACATCAAGTTGATTGTGGAGCTTTAATCCGCTGTTTCTGAGGCTGCTGGGAGAGATTTCCCTTTCTCGTCTTTGTTCTCACAGCTCACAGGGGCTCAGCTTTGGATTTCGCCCTGCCTCTGCTTGTAGGTCCCTGGAGGGCGTCTGTTTCTTGGTCAGACAGGACGGGGTTAAAGGAGCCGCTGACTCGGGGGCTCTGGTGC
>NW_006790101.1:366629-455829 GCF_000442215.2 Lipotes vexillifer
AGCCGCCAACCCCAGTCCTCTCCCTGCGCTCCGACCGAAATCCGAGCCTCAGCTCCCAGCCCTGCCCGCCCCGGCGGTTGAGCACACAAGCCTCTCGGGCTGGTGAGTGCCAGTCGGCACCGATCCTCTATGCGGGAATCTCTCCGCTTTGCCCTCCGCACCCCCGTTGCTGTGCTCTCTTCCATGGCTCCGAAGCTCCCCCCTCCGCCTCCCGTAATCTCTGTCCGCGAAGGGGCTTCCTAGTGTGTGGAGACCTTTCCTCCTTCACAGCTCCCTCCCACTGGTGCAGGTGCCGTCCCTATTCTTTTGTCTCTGTTTTTAATTATTTTTTTTTTCTTTTGCCCTACCCAGGTACGTGGGGGAGTTTCTTGCCTTTTGGGAGGTCTGAGGTCTTCTGCCAGCATTCAGTAGGTGTTCTGTAGGAGTTGTTCCACATGTAGATGTATTTCTGGTGTATCTGTGGGGAGGAAGGTGATCTCCACGTCTTACTCCTCCGCCATCTTCCCAGCCCCCCACCAGCAGCCCAGCTCTTACTTCTCTTTTATATTAAGCTTTTGTTTTAGATTTCATGAGAAGAAAAGGTTTGTGAATATGGGGAACAAAACAAGTAAGTTCAGCTCCATTAGTCGATGATCTGGCTGTTTTACCTTCTTTGAGACACCCTGAATAAACTGGACTGAGGTCAGAGATCACTGTTTTCATCTCCATATTTATGCTATGGGCCCAGTCATACCTTTCTCTACTGTAGCTAGGAAAACTGTATGAGAACATTTTGAAAGGCATTTGCAAAAGATTACTCATGATCACCTAAGTTTTTAGTAATGTACATGATTCCTTACTAATAAACTCAGATTGAATGGCAACCATTCATGACAATTCTGAATGCCTTAATTTGAATTTATACAATTGATAAAGTAAGATTAGTCCAGTGGTTAAACTCATTTTCTTAGAGCATTTGACAAAGTAGGCCCTTGAGCAAGTTACCCTTTCTAAGGCCCCATTTTCCAATCAGTGATGAAGGAAAAATCGTAGTTTTAACCTCAAGGAAGGTTTGTTATAAAATAAGAGGATAGCTTCAAAGTAAGTAGAGCCATACCTGGCACAGCAAGTGAGCATAGTAATCAATAAATGTTTATTATTGTTGTCAGTATCATTATTATTTACATATCTTTTGTGAACTTGTTGGTAAATTCATCCCTGATTATTTGCTGTTTGTGTAAAACAAGAAAATAATTTGAAAAGAGGAGGAATAAAAATATGGCTTTGAAATGACCCAGTTTTGCTATGTCTCACTTTTTAAAATTTTTTAACTTCTGCTGAGATCATAACAAACTCATGTGAGTCATTATGATCTCATGAGAAGTATATGAGATGCTTTCATTGAAATTTCACTGAAATCTTAATACAATCATTATGGTTCTTCCACTGAAATCATAATCCTATGTTGTGAAGCCATTGTGGTGTATTCTGTCAATGCATACTAAGGGAGTTCTCACATACAGACTATCGGCATGATAGACTATAATGGCTCTTTCCTAGCTGCCATGATCCACTGTGGCAATGCACAGTGAAGGAGGCTTTAATGGTCCGAGGCTGAAGAGTGCTTCTCCACTAGGCAGAGAAGGGATAGTCTGATGAGTATTTTGATGAAAAGCTGGTGGCTAGATTTTCATTAATTTTTAACAAGATTCACAGTGACAAAGAGATTAGTGTGCGTCATACTAGTGCAAAGTTCAGGTTTTATTTAAGAATATATACCAGTTGTCATCTTCCCAAGATTCAAAACAACTTCTGAAACCCTTTGTCTCTACCTATCAAGGACGAGAGCACCTTGTGGAGTTCATTAGTAGATGCTTCAGGGTAGCCTCCCAAGTTAATCATCCCAGAATCTTTGCCAACCACTAACAGAAGCTGCAGAAATCACTTCCTCATTATTCCTAAACAATATCTCTCTGCTTGTGATTTATTACTGGGAATTCTGGATCCAAAAAGTGAAGTGTTTTCCTAAATTCATTTCTAAACGGAAGAAAAAAATTCAAATACATTTTTAGGAAACTTTAAAAGTCTTAAAATTAATGAACAAAATATAGTCATTTTCAAAGTCTTAATTAATCATCCATGACCATATAAATGCTTTTTCTTCACTGTGGAAGAAACTGTTAGATTGTACACATGGACACTCATTTATCCTGTTTTTTAAATTTACTTGCTTAAATAAAAGCTATAGCCACCTTTATGTATTTTACAATTAACTAAAATTACTAACCAATTGGGAATCCAATTTACAAGATAATTCTAAGACTAACAGTCCAATAAAAGTTAGAAAATTAGAAAACATTTTGCAGAGTTTTAGCCTTTGTTTCTTCTCAGGGCTGGACCTTATCCAAGTTTGATGTTGCCCTTTTCCACTGATAATTGTTTTTTTTTCACTTCTTTCCCTTTACATTACTTTTCCAGGTATGTGGACTATTTTCTTAACATACTTTTGCCCTCTGCTGAATGTCAGATCATTCTTTCTAAAGTGTGAACTTATAACTGCAGTTACTCTGCCTCTATATGATTTACTTTGTTATTAACCCTTCAAGGAGTATAGTGCTATCATATAAAAATTAAGTCTTACAATCCAACTTCTTAAACATCCCAAAGAAATTAAAGTTAAGTGACAGGATTTTTTTGTATGTCAAGAAAGCTCTTTGTATAACCCATGCCACAGAATTAATTTCATTTTTGTTTGAAAGGCTCTCCATGACTAGACTCACCAGTGGCCCAGAAGTAGTAGAAATAAGACTGAAGACAGACTAATAATAATTAAATAACAATAATATCTAACACAAATATGCTAGTTATTCTCTATCTGCCCAACCAAATCCATTCTCCTTTTTCTCTGTTTTGTGTCTTGGTGGGTTGAGGCCTATGGGTTTTATTGCTTCAGTTTCCTTGGCCTTTGGTATCCAGTTGGTTGCAGTTGATGAGAGGCATAAGCAAGAAGTAGGAGGGAATGAGAAGGTGTTCATCTATTTTTTTCCTTTGCTCACTTCTGCTTCAATTCAGCAGCCTGACAGTGACCGAGAATCAGTTCTCAGGCCCCAATAAAAATATCAGGCCTATGGTAGAAATGACTTTCTGCTCTTGCTAGTTCCTGGGCATCTTAACATGTATTTTTGTTTCCTTTACACTGGGGCACACATCAGTAAACGGTTGCATCATTAAAATTTTTCAGTTAAGTTCTTTGAGTAGAATTATATTTCCTATTAAGACTATTATTGATATAACAAATGGCACCAAGACTGGTCCCCAAGAAACAAACTATCAAGATGGTTTTCTGAGACTGGTTACACTCACCAAGCATATAGAAATTACTGTGGCATTTATGCTTGATGACCACAGATTGACTAATAATTTGCTTTGTTGGTCCACTGAAGCCTGTACTCAAAAGTATCCTAGTGTCAATAAGGTTAAAACTCAAGAATATCCTTGGCAGGCTATATAAGATTAAATGCAAACACTTTGAGATGGGGAGTGGGTGCTGTGCATGCTGTCAATATTATATTAGGATCCATCCTTTCAGCCACTGTCTATGCCACAGACCGGGATATTCCTTTCATCAGGGCACTAAGAAATGCATTGTCAAGAGAAGTACCAACATCCTTTGAAAAATTCTGTCTTGGCTGCAATCTGGAGTTTGGAGAAGGTGGCTGGATATGTTGCCACTGCATTGTGTGCCTTAATTTCAATAATTAGCTCCTTGAGACTCAAAGGTAAGACAGCAGCACCTGATCATCAGAGACTAAGTGGGAGCAATTGACACAGGAAACAATTGGTAATTAAAGTGCTTTGACATCTAAGGATATTTGACAATGGCTAATAGATATGTGTCCTTAAGAATGAAATAGCTAGGTAACCTACTAAGGTGTCTCCGCCAGTTTCCCTTTGGCAGGCCTGTGCATCACAGCTTGTGTGAGTGTCAGATGCTAATTGTTCACAAATGCTCCTTCTTCAGAGAATCATTCTCTGCTGAACAGATGTCACTTTGTTGACAGGACTGAGAGGGCTGATCTCTTTATCCTAGGGGCTCGTATGTCATGTTTAAGTGTTCCATGTCATGGAGTTACAAAAGCCCAACCTCCATTGTCTAAATAGCGAGACAAATTCTGTGGTGCAAATCATGACAAAGCTGACAAAGGGATCAGCCTAAATAAATGTAGACTTAAGCTGAGCTATCTACTCCTTGCATAACTTCTTTCCTCACATTGTCTTGCCTGCCTTACTCCTTTTCTCTAAAGAATACTCACTTATTTAATAATATACTCTTGAACACTTATTTAAGATTCTGCTTTTAGAAGACTTTCCTTAAGTTTACTGGAGCAAACAAAAACAGCATCTCACCTCTCCCCTAGCAAAGGATATTCTTAATTTGAATAAATAATGTCAATTGGCAGCATCTCATTTTCATTTTCTAGGAAAAGAATTGTACCTTTATTACCATACCTCCTCATATAGATCAAGAAGGACTTTTGACAACCAAGTAAAGAATAACCTTGACTAAGAAATTCATTTTTTGGTGGAGACGTACAAAAACAGGCACATGTACACAAAAATTACTGGCCTCATGATATACCCCATTACACAGAAGTATCTGGACTGTTGCAAAGGTGGAATGACTATTGAATGCCCGGTTATAGTGCCAACCAGGAGAATACATCTTGTAAAATAAGGGTGCTATTCTATACGATTCAGAATAAGCTTTAAACTAAAACCCACACATGTTGGTATAACTTTGATAGCCAGAGAGTAGAGGTCTGGGAAGCCAGGTATGGGGATGAGTGCTTCCTCCTTCTCTATCGCTCTCTTTCTATATATGCAACATGCCTATGCCACTTAGAGGATTTTTATTTCTCTTTCCACAACCTTAGGCATGGCAGGTTTGGAACACTTAGAGAAGAATGTTTCCATGAAAGAGCATGGCCATTCTTCCAGTAAGTTGGTAGCTAAGACTATCTCAAGCCATTCGGGCTCCTTATGACACTATACTGCAAGCAGACTGACCAATCCTAGTTATCAAAGGGTTGAATAGTCATTATAAAATTAGTAAAAGAAGACTATATTTTGAAACAAGGAGACTCTCTGAGGCACATTTTAATAATCCACATCCAATAATAATGAACAAAAGTAAACTGCAGCGGCCCAGTGAGGACAGGGTCATTAAGGTCTTTGATCTTGTAAAACTGATGACTTGGGTCACTCCTCTGGGTACAGAACCCAGACCAACTGAGTTGCTGACAGAGGTTAAGGGGAACATAGAATAGATGATGTAAGAAGGAAGCAATGGTTAACAATTTAGGATTTATGACCTGCTATAGTAGGTTTTGTTGCAGCTATATTTCATGTTGTGTTTGTTTCTTTTTGCCCTTTACCCTGTCTTTTATATGAAAAGTATCAGCTATAGCTCAATTTACAGTTTATGTTCTAGATGGTAGGAAGACTGAACTGACACCATCCCATGATGACATGATGGCTGATAAGACCTCTTTGGGTATGAACTATATTCATCCAAGTAAAGGACAAAAATGGATGCTGAGTGACAAAAGGAGTAGAATGTTCTGGTTATAAAACTTTATTCCTTCCTTCTCCTTCTCATACAATCTCTTCTCCTCTGTATGAAATGCAGGCAGCTGACCGCTAAGGGCCATATCACCTGTGTGTCTGTCTTCTTTGAGTTCAACCAATATGAAGCACAGGTATACAATGGTAGAAAAAAGTAGCTCCAGCTCATCAGGCACGTGTACTGTTAATTTCTCTCCTTCCCCTTCAAGCTTAGGTGTAGCAATGACTCCCTACTGTTGATAGTCCATGAGTGTCTCACATTCCTTGTTGGGTCCCTGAACGTTCCACACACCTCTTTAAACAGATTATCCATTAACTTCTCTTCAGTGAAACACATCTGAAAGGAATTTTTTTTTGTTTTTCTGTTTGTGGGGACCACAACAAATACCATGTATTGACCATTGATGGGTCAGGTACTTTTCCAGATCCATTACATGCATTATCCTGCTGATTCCTCACAAACTGATAAGTTAAGAACTACTCCTCTGCCATTTTACTAACGATGAAAATGAGCCACAGATGACAGATGTCTTGCCCAATACCACATGGACTGTAGTTAGTACCAAACAGAATTGAATCAGAATGATTTGACTCAAGTCCAATCTTTGGGTGCCTTAAAAAATTTAGAGGTATATAGTTTTTGTGTAAATAAAGTGCCCATTAGAAATGGGACTTCTATTTGTGGAAATTCTGTTCTAATTCTATTCTTGTTCTTACTTTAAAAACAAGAGACAAAGTTTATCTGGGCTGAAATTATTTCCACCAACAAGTATAGACACTGAGAAACCTGCACAATACATAAAGATATAAGAACCTTGGCACACCAATTTCGTATCCTATAAATAATCTGAGGTCCTAGATTGAATAAATTGTTTTCAGGTAACGTTTTATGTACTCAAACTTTAACAGAGCATTCAGCATTGTTGTCAGAACTTCTCTTCTGAAAATATGTTTTTATCCTTAATTTGTGATAGTTTTCTTCCAGCTTCTCTGGCTCTTTCTTGTATTCCCAAGCTGTCTCCTAATTGCCTGTTTAATTTAAATGGTTTGGAGTTCATGACTTTATCTTGGAGCCTCTTCTGTTCTTTCTTCTGTTTTTCTCTCTTCTATCTCTTCTTCTCTGTCATTTTAATTTTATATTTTGCATTAGTTTTTCTTGCAAGGTATTTTTGGTTACAGGTTTATCCATCAAAGTAAACTACTGGCATGGCTTACCTGGTGGATTTGTCCTTGATGTGGTCTAGTTGGTTGATTTTGTATATTCACAATCTGGAATTACACAAATGAGATTGAGTGAAAATGTCATAAATCAATAGAAAGTGATAGTAACAGATACAAAAGCATTCAAGCTAGGAATTCAGACTACTGAGACCTGCCATCTAGGAAACATACAACTACCAGTAACACACAAATTTTATGTTGGTTTCCTCTTTTGTAAAACCCTATTCATGAGTTAACTCTATATTTTTCATGATTTTAGATTTCTATTTTTCTACTGGATAAATTAAATAATAAAGATTTGCTTTTGATATCAATTGGTATCCCAAGAAAAATGTGTTATATGTTCAAATAAGTTTGAACACTCCACAATATATTGCTATCCATATTGTTAACTCTGAGCAAATTAACATCTGGGAAAACATTTTAAACTTGTGAAGTTTCTTAAATGGAAGAATTGTTTGTTTACACAGAGAAGAATTATGTTTTAAGCAGTACATTTTAAATTTAAAGAACCATATTTGTCTACGCTAAACTCCTTATTGCACATAACACTGTGGGACAGTCTAAATACAACATGAACTTGGAATATTTTAAGAATTCATCACCATCAGTATAGCCCTTTTAATATATAGATTATCCAAAATAATATTATATTTGTTCTTGAAGTAAATCCACGTGGGACAGAAAACTGGTCTCTGGATAGTGATGAAAGCCATAGAAGAAAATTGTTGCTTTTCTTAAAAATGAAAAAAAAAAATCTCATTTAAGAGGTCAGTTTTTTTGGCATGAACAAAAACTCTATTTTAAAATCATCTGAAAATGACTGCCTATGTATGGTTAGTGAGAGACTGAAGCTATTTCAGAGAAAATGAATGAGTCACAGTAATGAGTTCTTCCTTTATTGTAGAGTTTAAAATAGACTGCTCAGGCTCTTTCTTGGTTGAAGCCACAGTATCACACAAGCATCTTTAAATCTGAATCTGCTAAATAATAGCTCTCATCCAACATTTCTGATACATTTCATCTGAACTAATCATTAGTGATAGAGTTGCATACTTGGTACTTATTATAAGTAAAGATTTTGATAAGTAAACTTTTGAGACCCAACATGAAATTTCCAGTTTGAATGAATTTTTCACAAAACTGAATAATGACACATTTTAGATGACCCCAGAATGGGTAACTGATTGAGATTGGACAAAAAAAGAAGGTAAACATATGAGAATACTTTCAGTCTCAGAACATCTTTTCTTCTCTTTTCTCCCCCAAGCCTCTCACTTCTTTGCTCCTTCTTTCTCTAGTCTTACCTTTACCATCATTTCTTCACATCTCTCTTGCTTTTTCTCTTACTTCCCTGAAACATTGTTTGATCTTATACTCTCTCCTCTGTTTTCTAACTCCTTTCTTCTGGTCACTTTTGTCTCATTTCCAATTCTTAATCTTCATTTGATTATACTTTGAAAAAGGAGGAAAGGCTAAGCTTAATGATCATTATTATAATGATGTATGTATTTTTGTATTTTTGAATGGTAAATTTAGGTCATATACATTAATGTCATCGTTTGGTTCAAATGTTATAAAAACTCATTCAATTAAATAAAATCGCTCTGAGATCTTTTTTAACACGAGGCTTATCTTTTGAAATAATTGTTTCTCAGCCCGGGCAGAGAATAAGATTGAGTTTATGAGAGCAATGTGCCAAAGATCAAGCTGGCCTACTTCTCGATGTTGCCCTGCCTGAGCAAATTGGCAGTTCAACAATGCGTTGGTTGATGATGCAAACAAAAATACATGCATGGGAGGCCAGTCTGCCTGTTGCTATGTGTGGCCAGCCAGATGCTGAGTCCAGTTGCAGAGCTGCTCCTGGCAGACAGAGGCTTCCCTGGAGCAGGACATTTGGAAAGACTTTTCCATGCATATGGAAGAGTATGTTGCTAGCTATCACTCTGAGAAATAAAAAAGACAATGTTTTTAATGAACTTCACATTCAGAAGCATCATGGTCTGGAGGGAGAAAAGCATTCAGATTCATGTCAGGATTTAGGGCCTATCACACTGAGCCCCATTTTACTAAAGAAATAGATTTAAACTGCTTATTAAGAGAAGCCTGATAAAGGACAGGGAATTTCAAAGATATAGGCTGAAAGAGGTGTAGAGTATATACATAGGAAATGTAAGAGTCCTACACTATTTGTACTGATATTAGTGTGTTTTAGTCTGTTTATAGTCTATTTTTATGTATACAGTAAAGATACATTTTCCCCTATGTACCCATGAGCATTATTAGCTAACCTACCTCAAGTTAAAGATAATCACTCAATTTTCTACAGCCTAGGTGTAGGTTTGTTTCTCATCTCCATCCCTTTTCTTTTCTCTTCCCTTCCCTGAAGGATTCAAAGCAACTTAATGATATTAAGCATGCTGGGAAAGGATGAAAGAATTCACCTAAAATACGAAATAGGGGATGGCCATGAGGGCTAAGGACCATGTAATGTAGGTGGTATTTGTGGTGATAAAGAAAATATATGTTTTTAATGAAATCACAATGTCATTATCACAGCTAACAAAGTTAAAAGTAAATCTTTGGGCTTCCCTGGTGGTGCAGTGGTTGGGGGTCCGCCTGCCGATGCAGGGCACATGGGTTCGTGCCCCGGTCTGGGAGGATCCCACGTGCTGCAGAGCGGCTGGGCCTGTGAGCCATGTCCTCTGAGCCTGCGCATCTGGAGCCTGTGCTCCGCAACGGGAGAGGCCACAACAGTGAGAGGCCCACGTACCGCAAAAACAAAAGTAAATCTTTAACATTATCTAATACACAATCCATAATAGAATTTCCCCTCTTTTCCACAAATAACTTTTTTTTAATTATTTATATCAGGTTCCAAGCTAAGTTCCACACATTCTATTTGGCTGTTATATCACATAGGTCTGATAATTTAAATATATCTCTTAAGGCTGGCACTTCAAATAAAACCTCAACATTGGTTTAATATTATCTTTGGTTTAAGATTTATGAATTATGTGCATTTAAAAAAAATAAATTCAAAGTTATCAAGAGAAGAACCAATATAACATTGTCTATAATTTAGAAGATAATTGCTCAGAAAAAGATTTGAGAGAAAATGTAGAAATTATGCCAAAATATTTTGTCTTCAAAGTTAAAAAAATCCTTTAAAGATAACTGTGTATATATATTTAAAAATATGTTTAAATTTATAAATATATTTATATAGGTTTAATGCACTTAAAATATATAACATGCTAGCTCTTATTTTTACTACCTCATTCTACTATCAGGGGAACATGTCTAATAGCCATTATTAAGAATTGGATAATCTAATATTAAATTTAGATGTTTCAGACATACTTAGAGCAAAATAAAATAATTTTCTAAAGAATTGTTTTTATGTGTTAATCAAGAATTTATTTTAGTCCTGATTAATAATTAGCACCTTGGTTCAGAAGACTCAACTTATAGTCATGGCAAATTCTTGACAATTCATCATTAATATTTGAGATTATAAACATATAAATGTGTAATTAATTTAGTTTATAGACATAAATGTACAGATAGAATTTTCAGCCTCATATATTGGCTTCACTTCATAAGCAAAAATGGAATTCTTATTGCATATTTGAAATTTCTTTTCTATGAAAAGAATTTTGAAAGATTTATTTTCTTGCCTTTTTAATTTTTTTTTACTAGTTGAAGAGTACTGTGAGCTTATGAATGTTTTAATAGAAAGAAAAAAGAACCCCAGCTCCTTCTTTTTCTTAAAGCAAATAACATTTTCATTTTAATTCATCCTCACTCTGTAGTTTCACATGAGTTTAAAAATTCCCCTGCCCACATTTCACAGAATCTGACAGACCCATACCCCACCCCCCACTTTAATCTAGTGGCTTCCATATTGGTAAGGTATGAGTGTTTTTTGTGCTATTTGACATGTGCAATGTTTAAATTTTTTGGTAAAATACAATCACACAATTTTTCATTTGCTCGATTCCAAATACTGATATTAACAAAAGAAATATAACTGACGATGAGATAAAATATCAAACAAACGAAGAGAAGTCCCAAGCAATCCCAAGTGACACTCACATTTTGATAAGAACAAATTATTTCTACGTGGGCTGGTAGGCAGAACATCTGGTGAAAACGAAGAATCATCAGTTTAGTGAAGATGTTTATAATTTTCCCTTTTGATCTTAATGAAAATTTGAGATTTTGTGGTATTTCTGAACAGATAGTGCTGTGACAATGTTTCTCAATTTGCACAGGTGATTTTTGTCAACTTTTCATATATAATCTTTTGATGTTATATTTCCTCCCTTTATGGTAATCTGAGGGGAAAGGTATATCATTTTGCAGGTGTACCTGAGGGCCATTATTGAGATAAGGTTTCAAAAGGTTTATTTTTAGCTTGTTGCATCCAATTTTTTTGTTTTGTTGTTAGGTTGATTAATTGGTTGATGACAACTTTAGGTCAGTCAGTGCTATTTGCTTCTCACAAGCTCTTATATAATAGATGGCTATCTTTGACAATTTCCCTTGCTGCTGCTTAAATTAGCACATGTTTTCCCCTGAACAGAAGCCTGACTTAGGAATTGGTAAGGATGGCAACAATGAAAGATTTATGGAGTGTATCCTAGCCTCCCCTCTCACCAAGTGTAGCCACATAGCAGATGTTTTCTCTATCAGAAAAGCAAAGAGTGAGCACTGGCTGGTGAGAGGAAGGTCAAGAACAGAGAGGAGCAAACTTGGCAGAGGCTGTGGTATGAGCCAGCAGGAGCATTCCCCGCCTCTTCCGTGTCCATATTCCAACCCTGTGACCTTTACAGTCTATCAGTAATATGATCACAAGAGGAAAGTGGCTTTCCCATAAGGTTCATTTTCTTCACATAACAGATGAAGAATCATGACAGAGTGAGACCCACCAAAACTTGGTGAGGGTATGTCCCACTAAAAAGGCTATAATTAGTAGAGTGACAGCCATCAAACTCAGTAATTATCAGTGACACCTATTTCTCTCTTTAAATAAAAGTCAATTTATAAACATCTTTAGATAGAGTCACAGATGTAGAAAACAACTTTATGGTTACATGAGGTGAAAGGGGCAGGGGGTAAATGGGGAGACTGGGATTGCCAGATACACACTACTATATATAAAATAGATAACTAATAAGGACCTACTGTATAGCACAGGGAACTCTTCTCAATACTCTGCAGTGACCTATATGGGAAAAGAATCTAAAAAAGAGTGGATATATGTATATGTATAACTGATTCACTTTGCTGTACAGCGGAAACTAACAAAACATTGTCAATCAACTATACTCCAATAAAAAATAAATAAATAAAAAATAAAAAGCATCTTTACCCAGCAGAGTTTGTGCTAAGGAAAGATTGGTTAATGTTGAAATATTAGTTAAAAGTAAATTCTTTAGCTTCCTAAATAACCCACCCTTATAAAACTCAGGCTCTAACCACCTTTTAAATATGCTTTTGAAGACATTCTTTAATTAAGAAGAAAAAAAAAAAAAAACACAGAGAGAAAATTAGGACAATCAACATTTCTCTTTCTGTTTTAATTCCACGTAGTGAAAGAAGCGATTCCTGGAAATACTCATGATGTGATTGGAGAGTAAGGACAATCTCCTTCTACTATTTGGAACATTTAATTTGCAGCTTGAGTTGTGGGGGTGTTCAGATATTTTATGAGCAGCCTCAACATACAATATACAATATTTTTTTGTTTGTTTCATAACACCAGTAAGGAGCTAACAGAGCTCACAAGCTCCTTTATAATGGGATGAATGACTGTTGTATTATAATTGCAAACAAAGCTGCAGATGCAATGCAAAATTCTTTTTATGCTTGCAAATATATTTCTCATTGTTCCTTGTTTTAGAAGCAACCTTAATTTGCACTGAAAATTCTGTCAGCATCTTATTTTCATAAGACTACGTGTCTTTTAACATGGACCTATTTTTTTTCCAGTTGGTGAATACTTTTTTCAGGAAAAGTGTTTACTAAATTCACGAGACTAGCACTATTCCTACTGCTATAATTAAGATGCAGTACTTATACCTTAGCCATAAAACTATTCACTCCAGAAACTCATCTTATGAGCAAAGTTTTAGTTTATAGTTTTCTAAAAAGGCTTTTGGGCATATTTTATTTATATATCCATGTGTACAGAAATGTGCTCAACATATTTTTAAAAACATCTTCCTGGGAGACATAAGGAAATTTTTCAGACAAATATTTATACAAACCATATCAGAAACCTTACAAATGTATATTACTGATGGATTGTTTTGAATAATATATATTATTTTTTTCTTTCTAAAATGTCCCTATATTTGTATGGATAGTCTTTCTGAATAAAATTATAAATCATCATTAAAGAGAATGGGGGGGGCTTTAGATATCTTATTTCCTTGCTATGTATACTAAGACATTTTTCTACATTTCCTAAATGCACCAGAGATATGTATGTCATTGAATTGAACAAAACAATATTAGTTATAATCCTCAAATCTCTTGATCATGTACTATATCCCAGGCATTATTCTTGTCAATTTAGTTGTGTTAATAAGTATAATTATTATAATAACACTATAATGTTAGCACTGTTATTATTTCCATTTTACCGATGAGAAAATTGAGGCACAGAGATTTATTTACTTGCTCAAAAACATTCAGCTAATGAATTGTAGAACTAGTATTGGATCCTAGACACTTTGAATGAAGAACCTATGTTTCTATCAAGAAACTTTGTCACATTACTAATTCTGGTCAGTCTAGTGGATTGATTTATTTTCCACCATAAATTGCTTATTACTGGAAAAGAGGATATGCTTTTCAGCTCTAGAAATTTTCCTATATCCTTCCAATTGACTGCACATGGTCAAGCTGTATGTTCCAAATATATTTATCACTCTTGATTGTAACATGGCTAAAATTAGCTTATGTAATTAAATCAAGCCCTTTACTGTTTTCACTTTAAATACTGGCACAATATAAGGAAATAATTATGGACCCATCATTTTTTGGACTTATATCTGTATAATCATCATTATCATTTTCCTTTGGGGAGAGGACACTGGAATCTGCTAGGAGACATAAAAAATTACATATTATTTTACAAGACTTATTTCCAAATAAAATCAAGTTTAGCACATTAAAGACTTTGTTCACAATTACATTTGGTGTTTAGTGATGGAGAAAATAGCTAAAAATGACAATCAGCTAAGAAATAGTAAAATTTCCAAGGAATAATGATGTAGGAATCCCCATTGTGTTTGCAGCTTGAGATTTTTCAGGTTATTTCTGTTGTATGGGATTTCTTCAATAATGCTAAATCGTGTACTTGCCTAAGTCAGAGGCCATCTGTTGGATGTATGCTGCTCACCTGTGAGGCCATAACTGTAGAATCTTTTAGGACAGTGTTCAAATCCAGTGCCTTACTTTTTTCCTGCAGGTTGCATCCCTGATTACTGCTGTAAGGACTTGTAAAGGGAGCAGGAGAGAGCAATATTCTAGTCTTCTTGGAAATTTGCATGTAGCAAAGCATGTAAATCCATATTCACAATGTGCATGGTTCATGGGGTGATGAAGACAATATGAGCCTCAGAGGGAATGATTGTTTCACAACAAGGAACTCATGCATTTCAAATTGCTCGACACCTGGGCTTGAAATAAGTCCATACTCCTGTTGGTTAATGCTGCTGCTGTACTGGCAAGAAGACTGACAGTTTGAAGGGGCATTCACAAAGTCATACAGCATGTTAATTCTGGGAATGCATCTCTCTTTTTTTTTTTTTTCCTCTGACTGGCATGATTACAAGAAAAAAAATTTGGCCATGTTTTCCTGGGCCTGAATGTGGTTGCATAGCACAAAGAAAACATAGACTCTGCATTGAGTTTATGGAATTCAATTCTCATTATTTCTGCTTGTACAAATGCATTTTGCTTAGAATGTATAAAAAACTGAAGATTATCTGGCATAGACTTTCTTTCATGTCCTTCATTAAACTACTATAGTATTATTCATATCCTTTTAGTTTTCTGTTTTAGTTTCTGTTTTTTTTTTTTTTTTTTTTTTCCTTACTGTCTGGGTTTTGCCTCATATAGATTCTTGCAGAGAAAGGATAAATATCTGATTACTCTTTGGTCTGTGCAAAAACATGGTTTTCAATAGATTTCTTGGTTATATTGAGTACAAACTACTTAAAAATATATTAAGCATCTCTTTATTTTCTTTCTCTGCATGGTCACTGATGTGTATATATATCAGTAATATATATATATATATATATATACACACACATACACACACACACACACACACACACACACACACACACATATATATATATATATATATATATATATATATATATATATATGTCAGTTCACACGGATCCACTTGAAATACATAGGTCCAAGGCTCTCAGCTCCCCATTTTCATCCCAATTATCCTCTTAACTAATGTCCTGTGCACTATGTATTTAAGGTTTATTTTTGACCTTTTCAATTACAGCTACACATGTTATCTTTGCAGTTACTGGGGAAAATGGAATTAAATCAGCTAATCACAGGTCTCCGGAAAAAAAAAAAAAAAGAAAGAGATTGTTCCACTGAAACCTTAGAAAAACTCTGACAGCACACTCTGTAGCTATTCATATCACTTTTCCGAAAACAAGCCATGTCTTTAATCTGTTATTTGGTTTCAAGCCTGCTTTGATCCATTATTCACTTTGAAATTCAACCTCTGTTTAGACATTCACCTTAGCCCTATATTCTAAAATTGCACCCACAGTTCAGAAAGATGGAGCCTTGCAACAGCGGCATTTTCTTAATTTCCCAGATCATAGAAATCCACAGAAGCTACTGAACAGCTGAACACCTCTGAGCTGGCTCCAGCCCCAAGAAGTGCAATAATTGGGATTCAAGCAATTAGACAGTAATTTGCTTTTGTATTGTTAGCTAAGTACAGTAATAATGTAAACTAATAACAAAATATTGAGAAGTTTCCCAGCCTTTCTTTCAAGAGCTCTAAAATTCTGGAAGATTGGCATCTTATCTCTATGTGTTGGTTGGTCCTAATCAGTGCCCAATAAGTAGCATTTTTCTTTACTGACTGAAAACTGCTTAATTTGAGAAATAATATAAAACAATAAAAAAGCCTCCCTTTCCTCAGTGGAAGCCCCAGAGATCTAGCAGCTGAGGTCATCCCTTTGCACTGAAACATTGCTCTTCTCAAGTTTTCCAATTAGTAAATAGTTTACATCCTTAGAGATAATATGAGTAAAGGGACAAAAAAGAGGCCAAAATTACCACTAGGGAAAATTCTCCTCATGGAAACCAGGAATGGGGAAAAGGTATTCACTTCTCATAGAAGAAAATATTACCTCATGATTTGAAAACACAGTGCTTCACTGTTGCGGCCTCTCCCGTTGCGGAACACAGGCTCCGGACGCGCAGGCTCAGCGGCCATGGCTCACGGGCCAAGCAGCTCCGCGGCATGTGGGATACTCCCGGACCAGCGCACGAACCCTTGTCCCCTGCATCGTCAGGCGGACTCTCAACCACTGCGCCACCAGGGAAGCCCCAAAGTGCTTTCTTAAATGAATTTAATACCCCTAGTAATCTTGTTTAAATAACTAATTTGATTAGTGATTTTGCATTTCATGAAACATTAAAAAGTTCAACATTATTTTTAAAGTTATAAGAATTCTTTAAAATTCTGAATGAGAGTTCCAAATTATATGGTATTGTTTACAAAGTAACAGGGATAAATGACTTCTTGTTCTCAAAAAGCCCTCAGTACTACTTACTTCTATGTGCTCCTTTAACCAAGGAGAAACTTTCACTACAAAGTGCTTCTGGAATATGAATTTCAGTTTCTCATTGGCAAATTGTGGTTAATCCAGAGTGGCCTAAATTATATCAAAAAATATATCAATATATTTTATTGATAATTTGGTCAGCCTCACACAGAAACCATGATACTTTATACAGTTTTATTTTAAAACAAATTGTACTATATTTATTGGTTCACAACCAATCATTTTTTGATCAGCCTCAAAGAATTTAAACCATTTATAATGAAAATTTCAAATTAAATAATAATATCAGATTTAAATTATATATATCTCTGAGAGTATTAATGAAGTTTTAGCCAAATACCTGAATATCATATTTTTTACATTATGTATTCTTTTTTCTTTTTTATTGAAATTGATGTACAATATTGTATGTTACAGGTGTAAAATATAGTGATTCACAATTTTTAAAGTTTATATTCCATTTACACTTATGATAAAACACCAGCTATATTCTGTGTTGTACAATATATCCTTGCCATTTATTTTATACAGAATAGTTTGTAACTGTCAACTGCTACCCCTGTGTTGCCCCTCCCCACATCCCCACTGATGGCCATTAATTTGTTCTCTATATCTGTTTCTTTTTTGTTATATTCACTAGTGTGTCATATTTTTTAGATTCCACATAAAAGTGATATCATGTAGTGTTTGTCTTTCTCTGTCTGACTTATTTCACTTAGCTTAATATCCTTCAAGTCTATCCATGTTGTTGCAAGTGGCAAAATTTCATTCTTTTTTATGACTGAATAGTATTCCATTTTATATACATGGAGTATGGTAGTTCTATTTTAGTTTTTTAAGAAACCTCCATACTGTTTTCCACAGTGGCTGCCCCTATTTACATCCCCACCAACAGTGAACAAGGGGATCCCTTTTTTTCACATCCTTGTCAACATTTGTTATTTGTGCACTTTTTGAGGATAGCCATTCTGAAAGGTGTGAGGTGATATCTCATTGTGGTTTTGATTTGCATTTCTCTGATGATTAGTGATGCTGAGCATCTTTTCATGTGCCTGTTGGCCATCTGCACGTTCTCCTTGGAAAAAAAAAAATGTCTGTTCAGGTCTTCTGCCCATTTTTAATCAGGTTGTTCATTTTTTTTTGCTGTTGAGTTGTATGAGCTGTTCATATATATGGGATATTAATCCCTTATCAGTCATATCACTAGCAAATATTTTTTCCCATTCCATAGGTTGTCTTTTCATTTTGTTGATGGCTTTCTTTTCTGTGCAAAAGCTTTTAAGTTTAATCAGGAGAAAAGACAGTCTTGTTCCTGGTTTCCATGAGAATGCTGACTACTAGTTATCCATGAATTTTCTACTAGCACCTAAAATTAATATAAAAAATAAATTCTGAATAAATTCTCTGTCTTACCCCCAACTTCCTTTCTTGCCTTATTTTGATGAAAGGCCCTATAATCCAGGCAGAATTTCAAAATGAATCTTGTGAATTATCTATAATTTCTCCCCATATAAATACAGTGCTGAGTTAATACTGTCTTTTAACATCTCTCAGTTATACTCTTCCTTTTTATCCCCTATGCTAATTGTCTCAGTTCAGGTTTTTCATTTCTCCTGTTTTAATCTCTATAGCACTCATCCCCTTACTGATCTCCCTAATTCCATTTTGCCTTCTTCTGATCTGTTTCTATCACATTTCTGGAGTAATCTTTCTGAAATTGAAATCTGATCATGAATCTCTCTTACCAGTCATTCTTTAATAATTTGGCAATTTCCTACAGAATAAATTCCAAATTTCTTTCCATACAATGTAAATCCCATAAGCTTTGGCTCATCCTTTCAACTCTATTGCATGTTCTATCACTTCTTTCTCTTTTCCACCATATACACAACCTATGGCAAAAACATTTTTTTCATTTTCTCCAAAAAGCACATGCTTATATATTTCCCTAAAAACATCTGTCTCCCCAGCATTCCTTCTTTTTTTCCCTTGGCCGCACCTTGTGGCTTGCAGGATCTTAGTTCCCTGACCAGGGGTTGAACCCAGGCCCTTGGCAGTTAAAGGGCAGAGTCCTAACGACTGGGCCGTCAGGGAATTCCTTCCCTAGCATTTCTTATTTAATTTTTTAAAAACACAGCTCAAAATTTTGCACCTCGTGGAGGACTTTTTTGTTGCATGCAAACTTAGTTGTTATTTCTCTCTGCTTCTCCAAATACTGTTCATATTTCCATAATTTCACTAATCATTCCATTAAATGTATAAGCTTTTCCAGATAAGCTTAAATTCATGAGAAGTGAGGCCATTTGTCATTTCATTATATTTTCAGAACTTATATATTACCTGATATTTTCTAGGTGATCAATAGTTGTTTTGAATATATGAGTGGTTGTATGCTTTGGGATCTTTTCCTTCCTCTTATTATGAATGCTATCTCTACCCAATGCTCACTTTCTGAAATATAAATATCCTCCATCCTTTATGGTTCAACCCACTGTAATTTCATTCACGACACATTTGCTGACCAGTCCAGCTCTCCACTTTCCACATAACTGAACTCTATCAATTGTGATGACACTTATTTATCAGTCTTGTGTTAAGATATAAACAGACTAAATTAATTTTCTCTCTACCCAATTCATGCATGTGTCCCTAATCTCTGGAACCAGAATCTAAGGTAAGGAGGGGAAGCTGTACAAACAGATCCATTACTGTTCTCATGCACTATACTTTCCCTTTATGATTTCCTACTTAATTATCTTCATCATCATCATACACAATTTTCAGTGTGCAAACAACATGGATCACAGAATTTAATGCATTTCAAAGGTGATGATTTCTTTTTTTTTTTTCATTCTGTATTGTTCACAGCAGAAGTGGGATCAATATCCTTTTCAGTCTCAGGCTTTTTTACCTCAACATTTCATCTCAAATTATACTTTTCTACCTTTTTTAATAATGTTTTCTATTAATTTATCTTATGTCATTAAGGAATCAGGAGGTATGTCTTTCTTTCCTCAGTCACATTGCTGTTACTGCATAGATTAATAGCTGGCACTTGAGTGGCAAAAAGGAATAAAGCAAGAGATGTGGTATAATGAAGAATGAGCTCTCCAAGTGTATCATAACTACACTCCCTGAGTATACCTATGGAGACAAGTGGCTTGAATGAATTACCTGAATAAGCATAACTTCTTGTAGAGAACTAATACAGATGTCATAAATAAAGAAGAAACAATTTCAGTAAGTTAAAAATAATTTCTTGAACCTTTATTGTTTGTCCATGTGGAAAGTAATGTATTGTAATGATCACATTTGTGCACAATAGAGTCAGACAAACTTGATCCAAGTCTCAGCTTTCCTCTTCCTGTAAGAGTAACCTTGGTCATTTGATTAGTCTCTAAATCTCACTGGGAAGAATTATAATAATAGAACAACTTATAGGGATACAGTGCACACTGAATGTTGAGCATATAGAGTACATAACTAGTAGCATAGGCTATATCAGCAAAACACATAGGGCATGTTAAATATAGACATGTAATAAGTAGCATGTATGTGTGAGAACGGATTTCATAAGGTACATTATATATATATATATATACACACACACACACACACACACACACACACACACATATATATATATATATATAACATATATATAGCTAGTAATCTACAAAATATACTACAGATAGAATACATAGAAATGTGAGTGCTGCTTATAGACAGAAAGACCAACTGGAAAGACCAGCTGGAAAGACCAACTCATGATCATACCTCTGCTTGACAGCTCTGTTACTCTTATATTTGGCATCCACTTGATGACACTCAGCATCATCCTCTTCTGGCCCCCAGATATGCTCTACCCACAAAATATGCAAATATAATGCAAGGCAGTTTAGCAGGTGAGTTTATAAGCCACAGCTATGGCCATAACTTATCATTATGCTCTCTTAGAGCACACGTGCGCAAGACTCAGGCAACTTCTGCCTGATCATGCTCCCTTGTTGCTTGCTTAACTTCAGTTTTCTTAACTAGATTATCAGCAGGGAAAGCTGATGTGGCAAAAAGAGAGGCAGGACATATGGCTATTATGTATTCTAGGACCCAATTGGTATACACTTTTCACCATTCCCCACTTGCTATCTCTCCATGTCAGTTGATTCCTTTGCTTTCCCTTTGCTTCTCATTGTGAGTTTTAAATTGATTTAGTAAACTGTGCAACCCAAACATTTAAATTTGGTCAGTTCCATGACTCATAGCATAGCTTTTTTGGTCATGACTTAGGGACTATTATAACATCATGGGGTTTCTCATACAACACACTTTAAAGAAAAAAAAAAAAAAGAGGGAAAAGGAAATCAGCAAGTGCATCATAAAAAATAAATACAAATAAGTAAATACATGAAAATAGTATTCCTACTAGTGACAAATTAAAGAAAAACTAATTAAAACTAATAGTCATTTTTACTTCTCATGCATGCAAATTTGAAAAAGAATAATAATGGCTAGCATTGACAAGGGTGTATATGTGGTTGGGACATAAATTAGTAAAAACTTTCTTGGGTGCAATTTGACAATATACACGAAATTACATAAATATGGTGTAGTGTTTGACCTGGAAATTATACTGGTAATATATCAGAGGCTATATCCATTAAAAATGTTGATGTTGAGTTCTGCTAATTAGTGTGCTAAGCATTCACTGTGTACTCTTAATTCAGAGTACATATTATAGAATTTCTTTTTGAAATTCATATGCATTTGTATGGTTATATACACAGACAATACCTGAAAGGAAATATAGCAATTTTTATTGGTACTTCAGAATGGAAAAATATCATTCTTTGCCTTTTTGAATGCTTTATTATGTTTCTATAACAAACATGGATTACTTATATAAAATATATGTTAAAATGCACTTTCTTTACTAAACTTTTCATTGTGAAATATAACACATGTACATAAAATGTAAATGTTCAGCTTAACAAATAAATATAAAGCAAATACCTATGTAACTATGTCAAAAGAGAGAATAGTGCCTGCTCCAGAAGCACTCACCATACTTGCTCTTGGTTCCCCTCAGTGGTCCTGCTCCATTTAATAACTATCTTTCTTTTATGGAAATTATTTCTTAACTTTTCTTTGCCAACTAGATAGTCATCCTCAACAATAGAATTTCATCCTGCTTTTTAATAACATTTTAATAAATGTAATCATACTGTATGGAGTCTTCTGTATATGATGTATGCTGTGGGTTAATTTTTACAGATACCCTTTAAAAGATGAAGGGAATTCTCTCTTATTTCTAATTGCCTAAGAGCTCTTTTGTTTAATGACTGTATTCAACATTTCTTTCAATTTATTAAACAACCATATGATTTTTAAAGTCTCTGTCAATCTGTTGATATAATAAATTAAAATTTCTTTCTAATCTTAGATACATCTTGCATGCTTTCAACGAATCCAAATTTTCATGTTGGAATTATTTTGCTAATATTTTTCTTAGGATATTTGCATGATTTTGTGACTGAGATATTCTCTTAATTTTCAGGTCTCATAGTCCTCTGTTGAATTTTGGTATCAAGTTTAGGCTATCTCGTGAAAAATGTTGAAAAGTGGACCCCTTTTTCCTAAGATTGTATGAAAACATTGCAAAGATTTCTTTGGTAGGTAGAACACTGGACTACCAAAGATGCCCATTTCCAAATCCCTTGAACCTGTGAATACGTTTTTTACAAGGCAAAAAAGAATTTTGCAGATGCAGTTGAGAATGAGGACCTGGAGATTAGAACTTAATCTAATCACATGAATCCAAATGGGGAAAATCTTTCCTTACTGTGGTCAGAGACATGTGAAGACAGAATCAGAGTAGGAGAGATGCTACATTGCTGACATTGAAGATAAAAAAGGAGGTCAGAATCAGGGAATTGAAAGCAGCCTCTAGAAACCAGGAAAGAAAGAAAACAGATTCTCACCTAGGAATATGTTTTTTTTTTGATGTTAGAGATCCATGTTGGATTTTTGACCTATAGTATTGTAAAATAATAGATATGTGTTGCTTTAAGCCACTATGTTTATATCAATTTGTTACAGTGCAATATGAAACTAATACAATTCATTTCATGAATTTTATTGGGATTGGAGTTGAAGTTATATGGCCTTGAGTAACATTTAGGGAAGATATGTAAATTTGGTTAATGTTTATGGGTTAAATTATGTTCTAATTTTGTATCATCTAAAGGACATTTAATAAGTAGCTTTTGAGGAATTCACCTATTTTTTCTAATTTTTAAAACCTACTACATATATTATATATAGAATTTTTATTATCTTTTTAAAATTATGGTAAAATCATGAGACCTACCATCTTAACAAACTTTTAAGAGTATAATTCAGTATTGTAAATTACAAACACACTACTGTGCAGCAGATGTCTAGAACTTTATGTTCTTGCATGACTGAAACTCTGTACCTATTGAACAGCAATCTTCATATCCCCCCTTCCCCTTGTTCCTGGCAACCACCATTCTGTTTTCTGTTTCTATTAGTTTGACTGTATTGGATACTTCATGGAATCAAGCCGTATTTGTTCTTATGTGACTACCTTATTTCACTTAGCATAGTGTCCTCCAGGTTCATCCATGTTGTAGCATGTGACACTGCATAAACACAAAACTTGGTACTCACTGAAGGTCTATTTAGAATAAATAAGAAGGAAACTGGCAGAATTTAATGAACTAAAATACAACCCTACACATAGAATAATTAATGCCAGACGTAGGTTCTTTGAAATTATTAATAAATTTGCTAAACCTGTAGTGAAATCAATCATGAAAAAGAAATGAGAAAAAGCAAAAACAAACAAACAAACAAAAAAATCTATAAAGTGAACTAAAAGGGAACTGGGAGACCCATATACCTAGGATTTATAAGATAATAGGAACTACATCATCTAGATGGTGGAATAGGAAACCCCAGAACAAGTCCCCTTGCAGAAAGAAATATTTACCAATGATATATAATCCAAAACACCTTTACAAGATTTCCAGAATCTAGTTAAGAAATTTCAATACTTCAGGCAAGCACAAAGCTGAGAAAAACCTCATTGAAATGAAAAAGAAATTTCACTTTATCTATATCAGCCCCTTCCCCAAGCCAGAAGATAGCAATGGGTTTGTGACTTCTCTCAGAGAGTGGAGATATTTACTCTATAACATATATTTGTACACTATATGTAATTATATATAATATATGTATATATAATAAATATATATATACATAATTGTATATGTGGTGCTTCTATTATATTTTTTATCAATGCTCTAGATAATTTCTTCTTATCAATTATTCAGTTAACTAATTTTTTTAGGTTTGTTAATAATCTTTCAGTTATCAAATATTTCATTCCCATAACATTTACATTTATTTTCCGAATTTGCACTGATTCTCTGTGTAGTTCGATTTTCCTTGTAGATATCTTCAAGTTTATTGCTGTTTTAAATTTCTTTAAGTATAGTTAATTTATAGTCTGTGTTTGTTATTCTAATAGCTGAAATTTTGATGATTTATTTCTGTTGTTCTTTTTTTTTTTTTTTTTTTTTAAATTTTCCCTGCAAGCTCTCTCTCACAGTGTCATTTTTTTTTCCCATTTGTGTCTGATTATCACTGATTATGTGATGGATATTAATCTTGAAATATTATCTATAAGCAAACATGTGAAGTTGGGTTAAAGTTTCTTTTCCTTCAGAATAGACACTTGTTTCAGCCAAGAACCTGCAAAGAATACAGATTTAGAACCAGTTTAAATCAATTTCAAGGTGTAAGATTTCCTAGATTGTCCAAGAAAATTCTGTGAGAGAGTAGTTCTCCATTTCTCAGTCTCATCCTGAGTGTGCTGCTTGCTGAGATAACAGCAAGTTGTGAGGAAGGTAATTATTTTGGACTCACTCACTGCTGTCAGTTGTCCTGTGCTTTGAATTCAGCCTCACTCAGTGGAAAGTTCAAATTTCCTGGAATCTGTATATGTACTCAGGACAAAAGTAGATTTAGAATGCATTTATTTCTCTGAATTTCATTTCCTTGTGATATTTCTTCACTCCCTTGTTCATTCTTGTTACTGCTACAAAAATTTTAATAATATATTTTATCCCTATGTAATTCTTATCCTCAGAGGGACATGTGGTCCATATATTCTGGCCTGCTATAACCAGAAACAGAAAATCAGAAATGAAAATTTAGTGTGTACTACAGACAATACAAAATTAACTAATTTTAAAAGATTCTTAGGTTCACAAGGATTATTATTTTTTAAAATTTATTGACTTATGATTAACAATTAAAATTTGTATATATTTAGATTTTTTAATTGTATTTAATCCCAATTTCAATGTCCATTAAGTTTCTTTTTTTTTTTTAGGTTTCTTAAAAACAATTCAGTTTATTATTTTTTTTAAACAATTTATTAGAGTATAATTGCTTTACAATGTTGTGTTAGTTTCTGCTATATAACAAAGTGAATCAGCTATATGTATACATATATCCCCATATACCCTCCCTCTTGTGTCTCCCTCCCACACTCCCTACCCCACCTTTCTAGTAGGTCACAAAGCAGAGAGCTGATCTCCCTGTGCTATGCAGCTGTTTCCCACTAGCTATCTATTTGGGAATGAATATAATTCAAATATACTCTCTCACTTCATCCCAGCTTACACTTCCCCCTCCCCATGTCCAAAAGTCCATTCTCTACGTCTGCGTCTTTATTCCTGTCCTGCTCCTAGGTTAATCAGAATTTTTTTTTTTATTGTTTTAGATTCCATATACATGTGTGAGCATATGGTATTTGCTTTTTCTTCTGACTTACTTCACTCTGTATAACAGATGCTAGGTCCATCCACCTCACTACAAAAAACTCAATTTCATTTCTTTTTATGGCTGAGTAATATTCCATTGTATACATATGCCACAACTTCTTTATCAGTTCATCTGTCAATGGACACTTAGATTGCTTCCATGTCCTGGCTATTGTAAATAGTGTTGCAATGAACATTGTGGTGCATGACTCTTTTTGAATTATGGTTTCTTCAGGGTATATGCCCAGGGGTGGGATTGCTGGGTCATACCATAGTTCTATTTTTAGAGTTTTAAGGAACCTTCATACTGTTCTCCATAGAGGCTGTATCAATTTATATTCCCACCAATAGTGCAAGAGGGTTCCCTTTTTTCCACAACCTCTCCAGCATTTATTGTTTGTAGATTTTTTGATGATGGCCATTCTGACTGGTGTGCCCTGATACCTCATTGTAGTTTTGATTTGAATTTCTCTAATGATTAGTGATATTGAGCATCCTTTCATGTGTTTGTTGGCAATCTGTATATGTTCTTTGGAGAAATGTCTGTTTAGTTCATCTGCTCATTTTTTTTTTTTTTTTTTTTTTTTTGCGATACACAGACCTCTTACTGCTGTGGCCTCTCCCGTTGTGGAGCACAGGCTCCAGACGCGCAGGCTCAGCGGCCATGGCTCACGGGCCCAGCCACTCCACGGCATGGGGGGTCCTCCCGGACCGGGGCACGAACCTGCGTCCCCTGCATCGGCAGGTGGACTCTCAACCACTGCGCCACCAGGGAAGCCCATCTGCTCATTTTTTGATTGGGGTGTTTGTATTTTTGATATTGAGCTGCATGAGCTGCTGGTATATTTTGGAGATTAATCCTTTGTCAGTTGCTTCTTTGCAAATATTTTCCCCATTCTGAGGGGTGTCCTTTCATGCTGTTCATGTTTTCCTTTGCTGTGAAAAAGCTTTTAAGTTTCATTAGGTCCCATTTGTTTATTTTTGATTTTTTTTCAATTTCTCTAGGAGGTGAGTGAAAAAGGATCTTGCTGTGATTTATGTCATAGAGTGTTCTTCCTATGTTTTATTTTAAGAGTTTTATAGTACCTAGCCTTACATTTAGGTCTTTAATCCAGTTTCAGTTTATTTTGTGTATGGTGTTAGGGAGTGTTCTAATTTCATTGTTTTACATATAGCTGTCCAGTTTTCCCAGAACTACTTATTGAAGAGGCTGTCTTTTCTCCATTGTATATTCTTGCCTTTTTATAAAAGATAAGGTGCCCATATGTGCGTGGGTTTATCTATGGGCTTTCTATACATTGCCTTTGATCTATAATTCTGTTTTAATGCCAGTACCATATTGTCTTCATTACTGAAACTTTGTTTTATAGTCTGTAGTGAGAGAGCCTGATTCCTCCAGCTCCATTTTTGTTTCTCAAGATTGCTGTGGCTATTCGGGGTGTTTTGAGTTTCCATACAAATTGTGAAATTTTTTCTTCTAGTTTTGTGAAAAATGCCATTGGTAGTTTGATAGGGATTGCACTGAATCTGGAGATTGCTTTGGGTAGTACACTCATTTTCACAATGTTGATTCTTCCAATTCAAGAACATGGTATATCTTTCCAACTGTTTGTATCATCTTTAATTTCTTTCATTTATAGGTTTCTGGATACAGGTGTTTCATCTCCTTAGGTAGGTTTATTCTTAGGGATTTTATTCTTTTTGTTGTAATGGTAAATGGTAGTGTTTCCCTAATTTCTCTTTCAGGTTTTTCATCATTAGTGTATAGGAATGCAAGAGATTTCTGTGCATTAATTTTGTATCCTGCTACTTTACCAAATTCATTCATCAGCTCACGTAGTTTTCTGGAAGCATCTTTAGGATTCTCTATGTATAGTGTCATGTCACCTGCAAACAGTGAGAGTTTTAATTCTTTTCTGATTTGGATTCTTTCATTTACTTTTCTTCTCTGATTGCTGTGACTAAAACTCCCGAAACTCTGCTGAATAACAACAGTGAGAGTGGACCACCTTGTCTTGTTCCTGATCTTAGAGGAAATGGTTTCAGTTTTTCACCATTGAGAACAAAGTTGGCTGTGGTTTTGTCATATACGGCCTTTATTATGTTGAGGTAAGTTCCCTGTATGCCTACTTTCTGGAGGGTATTTTTTTTTTTTATCAAAAATGGATGTTGAATTTTGTCAAAAGGTTTTTCTTTATGTATTGAGATTATCATATGGTTTTTCTCCTTCAATTTGTTAATATGGTGTATCACATTGATTGATTTGTGTATATTGAAGAATCCTTGCATACCTGGGATAAACCCCACTTGATCATGGTGTATGATCCTTTTAATGTGCTGTTGGATTCTGTTTGCTAGTATTTTGGTTTTTATTAACGTCTTTATTGGGGTATAATTGTTTTACAATGGTGTGTTAGTTTCTGCTTTATAACAAAATGAATCAGCTATACATATACATATGTTCCCATAACTCTTCCCTGTTGTGTCTCCCTCCCTATCCCACCCTTCCAGGTGGTCACAAAGCACCAAGCCGATATCCCTGTGCCATGCGGCTGCTTCCCACTAGCTACCTACCTTACGTTTGGTAGTGTATATAGGTCCATGCCTCTATCTCGCACTGTCACAGCTCACCCTTCCCCCTCCCCATATTCTCAAGTCCATTCTCCAGTAGGTCTACGTCTTTATTCTTGTCTTACCCCTAGGTTCTTCATGACATTTATTTTTTTCTTAAATTCCATATATATGTGTTAGCATACGGTATTTGTCTTTCTCTCTCTAACTTACTTCACTTTATATGACAGACTCTAGGTCTATCCACCTCATAAAAAATAGCTCAATTTTGTTTCTTTTTATGGCTGAGTAATATTCCACTGTATATATGTGCCACATCTTCTTTATCCATTCAGCCGATGATGGACACTTAGGTTGTTTCCATCTCTGAGCTATTGTAAATAGAGCTGCAATGAACATTTTGGTACATGACTCTTTTTGAATTTTGGTTTTCTCAGGGTATATGCCCAGTAGTGGGATTGCTGGGTCATATGGTAACTTTCTGTAGTTTTTTAAGGAACCTCCATACTGTTCTCCATAGTAGCTGAACCAATTCACATTCCCACTAGCAGTGCAAGAGTGTTCCCTTTTCTCCACACCCTCTCCAGCATTTATTGTTTCTAGATTTTTTGATATGGCCATTCTGACTGTTGTGAGATGATATCTCACTGTAGTTTTGATTTGCATTTCTCTAATGAATAATGATGTTGAGCATTCTTTCATGTGTTTGTTGGCAGTCTGTATATCTTCTTTGGAGAAATGTCTATTTAGGTCTTCTGCCCATTTTTGGATTGGGTTGTTTATTTTTTTGTTATTGAGCTGCATGAGCTGCCTGTAAATTTTAGAGATTAATCCTTTGTCAGTTGATTCATTTGCAAATATTTTCTCCCATTCTGAGGCTTGTCTTTTGGTCTTGTTTATGGTTTCCTTTGCTGTGCAAAAGCTTTGAAGTTTCATTAGGTCCCATTTGTTTATTTTTGTTTTTATCTCCATTACTCTAGGAGATGGGTCAAGAAGGATCTTGCTGTGATTTATGTCATAGAGTGTTCTGCCTATGTTTTCCTCTAAGAGTTTGATAGTTTCTGGCCTTACATTTAGGTCTTTAATCCATTTTAAGCTTATTTTTGTGTATGGTGTTAGGGAGTGATCTAATGTCATACTTTTACATGTACCTGTCCAGTTTTCCCAGCACCACTTATTGAAGAGGCTGTCCTTTCTCCACTGTATATTCCTGCCACCTTTATCAAAGATAAGGTGACCATATGTGCATGGGTTTATCTCTGGGCTTTCTATCCTATTCCATTGATCTATCTTTCTGTTTTTGTGCCAGTACCATACTGTCTTGATTACTGTAGCTTTGTAGTATAGTCTGAAGTCAGGCAGCCTGATTCCTCCAGCTCCATTTTTTGTTCTCAAGATTGCTTTAGCTATTCGGGGTCTTTTGTGCTTCCATAAAAATTGTGAACTTTTTTGTTCTAGTTCTGTGAAAAATGCCAGTGGTAGTTTGATAGGGATTGCATTGAATCTGTAGATTGCTTTGGGAAGTAGAGTCATTTTCACAATGTTGATTCTTCCAATCCAAGAACATGGTATATCCCTCCATCTGTTTGTATCATCTTTAATTTCTTTCATCAGTGTCTTATAATTTTCTGCGTACAGGTCTTTTGTCTCCTTAGGTAGGTTTATTCATAGATATTTTATTCTTTTTGTTGCAATGGTAAATGGAAGTGTTTTCTTGATTTCACTTTCAGATTTGTCATCAATAGTATATAGGAATGCCAGAGAGTTCTGTGCATTAATTTTGTATCCTGCTACTTTACCAAATGCATTGATTAGCTCTAGTAGTTTTCTGGTAGCGTCTTTAGGATTCTCTATGTATAGTATCATGTCATCTGCAAACAGTGACAGCTTTACTTCTTCTTTTCCGATTTGGATTCCTTTTATTTCCTTTTCTTCTCTGATTGCTGTGGCTAAAACTTCCAAAACTATGTTGAATAAGAGTGGTGAGAGTGGGCAACCTTGTCTTGTTCCTGACCTTAGTGGAAATGCTTTCAGTTTTTCGCCATTGAGGATGATGTTGGCTGTGGGCTTGTCATATACGGCCTTTATTATATTGAGGAAAGTTCCCTCTACACCTACTTTCTGCAGGGTTTTTATCATAAATGGGTGTTGAATTTTGTCAAAAGCTTTCTCTGCATCTATTGAGATGATCATATGGTTTTTCTCCTTCAATTTGTTAATATGGTTAATCACATTGATAGATTTGCGTATATTGAAGAATCCTTGCATTCCTGGAATAAACCCCACTTGATCATGGTGTATGATCCTTTTAATGTGCTGTTGGATTCTGTTTGCTAGTATTTTGTTGAGGATTTTTGCATCTATGTTCATCAGTGATATTGGCCTGTAGTTTTCTTTCTTTGTGACATCCTTGTCTGGTTTTGGTATCAAGGTGATGGTGGCCTCGTAGAAGGAATTTTATGAGTGTTCCTCCCTCTGCTATATTTTGGAAGAGTTTGAGAAGGATAGGTGTTCACTCTTCTCTAAATGTTTGATAGAATTCGCCTGTGAAGCCATCTGCTCCTGGGCTTTTGTTTGTTGGAAGCTTTTTAATCACAGTTTCAATTTCAGTGCTTTTGATTGGTCTGTACATATTTTCTGTTTCTTCCTGATTCAGTCTTGGCACGTTGTGCATTTCTAAGAATTTGTGCATTTCTTCCAGATTGCCCATTTTTTTGGTGTAGAGTTGCTTGTAGTAATCTCTCATTATCTTTTGTATTTCTGCAGTGTCAGTTATTACTTCTCCTTTTTTAACGCTTTTTTTTTTTTTTTGCGGTACGCGGGCGTCTCACCGTTGCGGCCTCTCCCACCGCGGAGCACAGGCTCCGCACGCGCAGGCCCAGAGGCCATGGCCCACGGGCCCAGCCGCTCCGCGGCACGCAGGATCCCCCCCATACCGGGTCACGAACCCGCGTACCCCGCATCGGCAGGCAGACCCCCAACCACTGCGCCACCAGGGAAGCCCTACTTCTCCTTTTTCATTTCTAATTTTATTGATTTGAGTCCCTTTTTTTCTTGATAAGTCTGGCTAATGGTTTATCAATTTTGTTTATCTTCTCAAAGAACCAGCTTTTAGTTTTATTGATCTTTGCTATTTTTTCCTTCATTTCTTTTCCATTTATTGCTGATCTGATTTTTATGATTTCTTTCCTCCTCCTAATTTTGTTTAATTTTTGTTCTTCTTTCACTGACTGCTTGAGGTGCAAGGTTAGTTTGTTTATTTGAGACGCTTCCTGTTTCTTTAGGTGGGCCTGTATTGCTATGAACTTCCCTCTTAGAATTGCTTTTGCTGCATCCGATAGGTTTTGGGTCATTGTGTCTCCATTGTCGTTTGTTTCTAGGTATTTTTTGATTTCCTCATTGATTTCTTCAGTGATCACTTCATTATTAAGCAGTGTATTGTTTAGCTTCCATGTGTTTGTATTTTTTACAGATCTTTTCCTATAACTGATATCTAGTCTCATGGCGTTGTGGTCGGAAAAGATACTTGATAAAATTTCAATTTTCTTAAATTTACCAAGGCTTTATATGTGAACCAAGATATGATCTATCCTGGAGAATGTTCCATGAGCACTTGAGAAAAATGTGTGTTCTGTTGTTTTTGGATGGAGTGTCCTATAAATATCAATTAAGTCCATCTTGTTTAATGTATCATTTAAAGCTTGTGTTTCCTTATTTATTTTCATTTTGGATGATCTGTCCATTGGTGAAAGTGGGGTGTTACAGTCCCCTACTATGAATGTGTTACTGTCGATTTCCCATTTTATGGCTGTTAGTTTTTGCCTTATGCATTGAAGTGCTCCTGTGTTGGGTGCATAAATATTTACAATTGTTATATCTTCTTCTTGGATTGATCCCTTGATCATTTTGTAGTGTCCTTCTTTGTCTCTTGTAATACTCTTTGTTTTGAAGTCAATTTTGTCTGATATGAGAATTGCTACTCCAGCTTTCTTTTGGTTTCCATTTGCATGGAATATCTTTTTCCATCCCCTTACTTTCAGTCTGTATGTGTCTCTAGGTCTGAAGTGGGTCTCTTGTAGACAGCGTATATATGGGTCTTGTTTTTGTATCCATTCAACCAGTCTGTGTCTTTTGGTGGGAGCATTTAGTCCATTTACATTTAACGTAATTATCAATATGTATGTTCCTATTCCCATTTTCTAAATTGTTTTGGGTTCGTTATTATAGGTCTTTTCCTTCTCTTGTGTTTCTTGTCTAGAGAAGTTCCTTTAGCATTTGTTGTAAAGCTGATTTGGTGGTGCTGAACTCTCTCAGGTTTTGCTTGTCTGTAAAGGTTTTAATTTCTCCATCAAATCTGAATGAGATCCTTGCTGGGTAGAGTAATCTTGGTTGCAGGTTTTTCTCCATCACTTTCAGTATGTCCTGCTATTCCCTTCTGGCTTGCAGATTTTCTGCTGAGAGATCAGCTGTTAACCTTGTGGGGAGTCCCTTGTGTGTTATTTGTTGTTTTTCCCTTGCTGCTCTTAACATGCTTTCTTTGTATTTAATTTTTGACAGTTTGATTAATATGTGTCTTGGCGTATTTCTCCTTGGATTTATCCTGCATGGGACTCTCTGTGCTTCCTGGACTTCATTAACTATTTCCTTCCTCATATTAGGGAAGTTTTCAACTGTAATCTTCAAATATTTTCACAGTCCCTTTCTTTTTCTCTTCTTCTTCTGGAACCCCTACAATTCGAATTTGGTGCATTTAATGTTGTCCCAGAGGTCTCTGAGACTGTCCTCAGTTCTTTTCATTCTTTTTTCTTTATTCTGCTCTGCAGTAGTTATTTCCACTATTTTATCTTCCAGGTCACTTATCCGTTCTTCTGCCTCAGTTATTCTGCTATTCATCCCATCTAGAGTATTTTTCATTTCATTTATTGTGTTGTTCATCATTGCTTGTTTCATCTTTATTTCTTTTAGGTCCTTGTGAAATGTTTCTTGCATTTTGTCCATTCTTTTTCCAAGATTTTGGATCATCTTTACTATCATTATTCTGAATTCCTTTTCAGGTAAACTGCCTATTTCCTCTTCATTTTTTAGGTCTGGTGCATTTTTATCTTGTTCCTTCATCTGCTGTGTGTTTTTCTGTCTTCTCATTTTGCTTATCTTCCTGTGTTTGGGGTCTCCTTTTTGCAGGCTGCAGGTTCGTAGTTCCCGTTGTTTTTGATGTCTGTCTCCAGTGGCTGAGGTTGGTTCAGTGGGTTGTGTAGGCTTCCTGGTGGAGGGGTCTAGTGCCTGTGTTGTGGTGGATGAGTCTGGATCTTGTATCTCAAGTGGGCAGGTCCACATCTGGTGGTGTGTTTTGGGATATCTGTGGACTTATTATGACTTTAGGCAGCCTCTCTGCTAATGGGTGGGGTTGTGCTCCTAATTTGCTAGTTTTTTGGCATAGGTTGTCCAGAACTGTAGCTTGCTGGTCATTGAGTGAAGCTGTGTGCTGGTGTTAAGATAGAGGTCTCTGGGAGATTTTTGCCATTTTATATTATGTGGAGCTAGGAGATCTCTTGTTGACCAGTGTCCTGAATTTGGCTCTCCCACCTCAGAAGCAGAGCCCTGAGCCCTGGCTGGAGCATCAAGAGCCTTTCATCCACATGGCTCAGAATAAAAGGGAGAAAAAGTAGAGAGAATTAGTAGAAGTAGGAAGAAAGAAAGAATGAATGAAAGGAGGGAAGGAAGGAAGGAAGGAAGAAAGAAAGAAAAAGAAAGAAGATAAGAAGGAAAGAAGGCAAGAAGGAAAGAAAGGAGGGAGGGAGGGAGGAAGGAAGAAAGGAAGGAAGGAAGGAGGGAAGGAAGGAAAAAAGGAAGAAAGAAGATACAGTAAAATAAAATGAAGTATAATAAAGTTATTGAATTAAAAAAATAATTATTTAGAAAAAAAAGTGACAGATAGAACCTTAGGACAAATGGTGTAAGCAAAGCTATACAGACAAACTCTTACACAGAAGCATACACATACACCCTCACAAAAAGAGGTAAAGGGGAAAAAATCATAAATCTTGCTCTCAAAGTCCACCTCCTCAATTTGGGATGATTCGTTGTCTAAAGGAGGGAAGGAAGGAAGGAAGGAAGGAAGGAAAGAAAGAAAGAAAGAAAGAAAGAAAGAAAGAAAGAAAGAAAGAAAGATAGAAAGAAAGAAAGAAAGAAAGAAAGAAAGAACAATAAAGTTATTAAAATCAAAATTAATTATTAAGAAAAAAATTAAAAATAAATTAAAAAATGGACAGATAGAACCCTAGGACAAATGGTGGAAGCAAAGCTATACAGACAAGATCTCACACAGAAGCATACACAAACACATTCACAAAAAGAGGAAAAGGGGAAAAAAATCATAGATCTTGCTCTAGAAGTCCACCTCCTCAATTTGGGATGATTCGTTGTATATTCAGGTATTCTACAGATGCAGGGTATATCAAGTTGATTGTGGAGCTTTAATCCGCTGTTTCTGAGGCTGCTGGGAGAGATTTCCCTTTCTCGTCTTTGTTCTCACAGCTCACAGGGGCTCAGCTTTGGATTTCGCCCTCTCTGTGTGTAGGTCGCTGGAGGGCGTCTGTTTTTTGCTCAGACAGGACGGGGTTAAAGAAGCCGCTGATTCGGGGGCTCTGGCGCACTCAGGCTGGGGGGAGGGAGGGGCACGGAGTGCGTGGCGGGCCTGCGGCGGCAGAGGCCGCCATGACGTTGCACCAGCCTGAGGCCCGCCGTGCGTTCTCCCTGGGAAGTTGTCCCTGGATCCCGGGAACCTGGCAGTGGCGGGCTGCACAGGCTCCCTGGAAGAGGGGTGTGGATAGTGACCTGTGCTTGCACACAGGCCCCTTGGTAGCGGCAGCAGCAGCCTTAGCGTCTCCCGCCCTTCTCTGGGGTCTGCGCTTTTAGCCGCGGCTCACGCCCGTCTCTGGGATTTGCGCTTTTAGCCACGGCTCACGCCCGTCTCTGGAGTTCCTTTAAGCAGCACTCTCAAACCCCTCTCCTCGCGCACCAGGAAACAAAGAGGGAAGAAAAAGTCTCTTGCCTCTTCAGCAGGTGCAGACTTTTCCCCGTTGTCCCTGGATAGCCGTGGTGCACTAACTTCTTCAGGATGTGTTCAAGCCGCCAAGCCCAGTCCTCTCCCTGTGCTCCGACCGAAGCCGGAGCCTCAGCTCGTATCCCTGACCTCCCCGGTGGGTGAGCAGACAAGCCTCTCGGGCTGGTGAGTGCCACTGGGCACCGATCCTCTGTACGGGAATCTCCCCGCTTTGCCCTCCGCACCCCTGTTGCTGTGCTCTACTCTGTGGCTCCGAAGCTTCCCCCCTCCGCCTCCCACAGTCTCTGCCCGCGAAGGGGCTTCCTAGTGTGTGGAGACCTTTCCTCCTTCAAAGCTCCCTCCCACTGGTGCAGGTGCCGTCCCTATTCTGTTGTCTTTGTTTTTTCTTTTTTTTTTCTTTTGCCCTACCCAGGTACGCGGGGAGTTTTTTGCCTTTTGGGAGGTCTTTGGTCTTCTGCCAGCATTCAGTAGGTGTTCTGTAGGAATTGTTCCACGTGTAGATGTATTTCTGGTGTATCTGTGGGAAGGAAGGTGATCTCTGCATCTCACTCTTCCGCCATCTTCCCAGCCAATGATCTGTTTGCTAGTATTTTGTTGAAGATTTTTGCATCTTTGTTCATCACTGATATTGGCCTGTAGATTTCTTTTTTTGTGACATCATTGTCTAGGTTTGGTTTCAGAGTGATGGTGGCCTCATAGAATGAGTTTGGGAGCATTCCTCCCTCTGCTAGATTTTGGAAGAAGGATAGGTGTCAGCTCTTCTCTAAATGTTTGATAGAATTTGCCTGTGAAGCCATCTGGTCCTGGGCTTTTGTTTGTTGGAAGATTTTTAATCACAGTTTCAATTTCAGTGCTTGTGATTGATCTGTTTATATTTTCTATTTCTTCCTGATTCAGTCTCAGAAGGTAGTGCTTTTCTAAGAATTTGTCCATTTCTTCCAGGTTGCCCATTTTATTGGCATATAGTTGCTTGTAGTAATCTCTCATGATCCTTTGTATTTCTGCTGTTTCAGTTGTTACTTTTCCTTTTTCATTTCTATTTCTGTTGATTTGAGTCTTCTCTCTTTTTTTCCTGGTGAGTCTGGCTAATGGTTTATCAATTTTGTTTATCTTCTCAAAGAACTAGCTTTTAGTTTTATTGATCTTTGCTATTGTTTCCTTCATTTCTTTTTCATTTATTTCTGATCTGATCTTTATGATTTCTTTCCTTCTGCTAAATTTGGGCTTTTTTTTGTTCTTCTCTCCCTAATTGCTTTAGATGTTAGGTTAAGTTGTGTATTTGAGATTTTTCTTGTTTCTTGTGGTAGGACTGTATTGCTATAAACTTCCTTTTTAAAGCTGCTTTTGCTGCATCCATAGGTTTTGGGCCCTCGTGTTTTCATTGTCATTTATTTCTAGGTATTTTTTTATTTCTTTTTGATTTCTGCAGTGATCTCTTCATTATTTTGTACAGTATTGTTTAGCCTCCATTTATTTGTATTTTTTACAGTTTTCTTCCTGTAATTGATATCTAGTCTCATAACATTGTTGTCAGAAAAGATACTTGATAAAATTTCAATTTTCTTAAATTTACCAAGGCTTGATTTGTGACCCAAGATGATTTATACTGGAAAATGTTCAATGCACACTTGAGAAGAAAGTGTATTATGTTGTTTTTGGATGGAATGTCCTATAAATATCAATTAAGTCCATCATTTTTAATGTGTCATTTAAAGCTTGTCTTTCCTTATTTATTTTCATTTTGGATGATTTGTCCATTGGTGAAAGTGGGATGTTAAATCCCTTACTATGACTGTGTTACTGTCAACTTCCCTTTTTATTGCTCTTAGCATTTTCCTTATGTATCGAGGTGCTCCTATGTTAGGTGCATAAATATTTACAGTTGTTATGTAGTCTTCTTAGATTGATCCCTTGATCATTATGTAGTGTCCTTCTTTGTCTCTTGTAATAGTCTTTATTTTAAGATCTAATTTGTCTGATATGAGAATTGCTACTCCAGCTCTCTTTTGATTTCCATTTGCATGGAATATCTTTTTCCATCCCCTCACTGTCAGTCTGTTTGTGTCCCTAGGTCTGAAGTGGGTCTCTTTTAGACAGCATATATACAGGTCTTTTTTTTTTTTGTATCCATTCAACCAGTCTATGTCTTTCGGTTGGGCCTTTAATCCAGTTACATTTAAGATAATTATCGATATATATGTTCCTATTACCATATTCTTAATTCTTTGGGTTTGTTTTTGTAGGTCCTGTTCTTCTCTTGTGTTTCCCACTTTGAGAAGTTCCTATAGCATTTGTTGTAAAGCTGGTTTGGTGGTGCTGAATTCTTTTAACTTTTGCTTTTCTGTAAACATTTTAGTTTCTCCATTGAATCTGAATGAGATCCTTGCTGGTTAGAGTCATCTTTGTTGTAGCTTTTTCCTTTTCATCATTTTAAATATGTATTGCCACTCCCTTCTGGCTTGCAGAGTTTCTGCTGGAAGATCAGCTGTTAACCTTATGGGGATTCCCTTGTGTGTTATTTGTTGTTTTTCCCTTGCTGCTTTTAATATGCTTTCTTTGTATTTAGTTTTTGACAGTTTGATTAATATGTGTCTTGGTGTATTTCTCCTTGAATTTATCCTGTATGGGACTCTCTGTGCTTCCTGGACTTCATTAACTATTTCCTTTCCCATATTAGGGAAGTTTTCAACTATAATCTCTTCAAATATTTTTTCAGACCCTTTCTTTTTCTCTTTTTCTTCTGGGACTCTTATGATTCGAATGTTGGTGCCTTTAACATTGTCCCAGGGGTCTCTGAGACTATTCTCATTTCTTTTCAATCTTTTTTTCTTTATTCTGCTCGCAGTAGTTATTTCCACTATTTTATCTTCCAGGTCACCTATGCATTCTTCTACCTCAGTTATTCTGCTATTGATTCCTTCTGGTGAATTTATAATTTCATTTATTGTGTTGTTCATCATCGTTTGTTTGCTCTTTAGTTCTTCTAGGTCCTTGTTAGACATTTCTTGTATTTTCTCCATTCTATTTCTAAGATTTTGGATCATCTTTACTATCTTTACTCTGAATTCTTTTTCAGGTAGACTGCCTATTTCCTCTTCATTTTTTTGGTCTGGTGGGGTTTTACCTTTCTCCTTCATCTGCTGCATATTTCTCTGTCTTCTCATTTTTTTTAATTTACTGTGTTTGGGGTCTCCTTTTTGCAGACTGCAGGTTTGGAGTTCCCATTGTTTTTGGTTTCTGCCCCCAGTGGTAAGGTTGGTTTGGTGGCTTCTGTAGGCTTCCTGGTGGAGGGGACTGGTGTCTGTGTTCAGGTGGGTGGGGCTGGATCTTGTCTTTCTTGTGGCACTGCCACATCTGGTGGTGTGTTTTGTGGTGTCTATGAACTTAGTATGATTTTAGGTCACCTCTCTGCTAATGGGTGGTGTTGTGTTTCTGTCTTGCTACTTGTTTGGCATGGGGCATCCAGCACTATAGTTTGCTGGCAGTTGAGTGGAGCTGGGTCTTAGGGTTGAGATGGAGATATCTCAGATAGCTCTCACTGATTGATATTACATAGGGCAGAGAGGTCTCTGGTAGTCCAATGTCCTGAACTCGGCTCTCCCACCTCAGAGGCTTAGGTCTGATACTAGGCCGGAGCACCAATACCCTCTCAGCCACATGGTGTCCTGTAAGCCAGAACTCTGAAATGGATTTCACTGGGCTGAAATCATGATGTTGGCAGGATCATCATCGTTCTGGAGGGTCTGCCAAATCAACTAGCCCTAAAAATGGATGGCGCTGGAGCATGGGGCCCAGTCCTGCCATCACTGACAGTCAGAGAGCATAGGTATATTTAGATATTAAAGTGTGGTTTTAAAAAGATTTACAATGATATAATGATGATACAAGTATACATTGTGAAACGTTTACTATAATCAAATTAATTAACACATCCATCACGTCACTAGTTATAAAATTTTGGTAATGAGAACCTTAAGATTTATACTCAACAAATTTCAGATAAATACAGTATTATTTACTACAGACTCTATGCTGTACATTAGACCTCCGGAACTTATTAATCTTGTAACTGAGCATTTGTATCCTTTGACCAACATCTCCCCATTTCCTGCAACCTTCAGCCCCTGGCAACCACCATTCTAATCTCTTCTATGAGTTTGACTTGTTTAGATTATAAACATAAGTAAGGTCATACAGTGTTTACTGTTTTGTGTCTAACTTATTTCATATAGAGTAATGTATTTTACTTCATTTAATTAATTAATTAATTTATTTATTTTTCTTTGCGGCACGCAGGCCTCTCACTGCTGTGGCCTCTCCCATTGCAGAGCACAGGCTCCAGACACGCAGGCTCAATGGCCATGGCTCACGGGCCCAGCTGCTCTGCGGCATGTGGGATCCTCCTGTACTGGGGCATGAACCCATGTGCCCTACATCAGCAGGCAGACTCTCAACCACTGTGCCATCAGGGAAGCCCTAGAGTAATGTATTTTAAATATAAGCTATATTATAGAAATATTCTGAAATACTGATTATCTTTTACATAATTACAAAAAAATTCAATTGGTAACTATGTTAGAAAACACAACCTTTTCCCCCATTTCATTAATGCCTTAAATTGTTAGCTTTGAAACTGACAAGTATACTGGTATGTATACCATCTAGGAAAAAAGACTTTTAAATTTAAAAAATCAAAACATTTTTTATTCTGAAAAGAGTCACAAAAATGGAAGGGTGTTTACTTAGTAAGCTCTTCCACTGATATAATCTAAACAGCTGCCTAGATTCTTGACACATTAGAGAATCTTAAGGAAGAGAGACAAAATCTCTTAGTTCTACTTTTTAAAGAAAACATGATAGCTCTTGTGTTCTTTTAAAATCAAGGTTAAAATATACCTGTAAATTAAAAATCTTCTACACTCTACTTTTACTCAAAGGATTTGACAGTTAGGTATTACGAGTTCCAGAGCATGCATACAAGTTCCATAATCAAGAAAGCCTTGCTCTCAATTGTGACAAGTTTTCAAGGAGAAGCAGTGTACTACATACTTGTCACATGGCCAGTCGTGGTTAAAAAGCCTTGTTTTGTTGATTTCTATAAGCATTCTATAATATATTTTGCTATTTTATTCATTTTGATAGACTAGTACAGGCAGACATTAAAAAGATCAGTATAGGATCACCTGCCAGTTGAATACAACCCTATATTTAATAACCAATTTTTTGTCCTGGTGATTTGTGTTTTCTAAATACATTTTTTTCCCTTTTTCCCTTTGTTTTCAATAACAATGAAATAATGCTTTTAGTCTCCACATATGTATTGTATATGCTTCTCATTTAAGAGAGTTTTGTTACTTTGGGCAGCCTGAATTTGATCAACATATATCCTTTGTGACTAAGGGCAACATATGATTAATTAAGTTTCTAGAAGGAAAAAAATATAAAATAGAGAGTAATAGACATATGTGTTTTTTTTTTTCTTTTTTAAATTTCAGTTTATCGAGGTATAATTGACATGTAATATTTGTACGTCATGATGATTTGATGTACATATAGATTGTGAAAACATTTCCCATTCCATCTAGTTATTTAACACATCCATTACCTAATATAATTGTCCCTTTGTTTTTATTTTCTTTGGTGAGAACCTTTAAGTTCTACTCTCTTAGCAAATTTCAATTATACAGTACAGTGTTATAAACTACTGTCCCCATGTTTGTTTCACATTAGCTCCTTAGACCTTATTCATCTTATACTTGAAAGTTTGTATCCTTTACCAATACTTACCCAATTCTTAAGTCTTGGAGAGACAAGTATTATAAAACAATTGGGTGATTTATTTTATTTATACTTTTCATCTTAGGGCCATATATTTTATTCACAATTTTTCATTAGTGCTTTTCACTGTCACTAAATATTAATAGGCTATCATTTGGCCAGTTTGGTAGGTAGAATTTTAAGATTTTCACATGGTGTTTTACCACCTTGAATAATACCTCCCTTTGAGTGTTACAAAACCTGTGAATATAATGGGATATATCTCCTATGACTGTTTTTATGGCAAAAGGGCTTTTGCAAATATCATGAAGCCTTCTAATCAGTTCACTTGGTGATAATCAAAAGGGAGATTATCCTGGGTTGGCTTGATCCTGACAGTTGAGGACATTAAAAGAGTCAAGAAGCAACAGTACAGATTCTCCTACTGGTTTTAAAGGAGCAAACTAAAAGTGGTGCAAAGGACCATGTGGCAGGAAGTGATGGGTGGCTGCTAACATCCGAGAATAGCCCTTGGTTGACATGTAAGAAAACAGGGATCTTAGTCCTATGACCACAGAGGGCTGGAATTCTAACAACCAGTAAGCTTAGAATAGGTCCTTGAACTGCAGGTGAGACCACAGACTGATACCTTGCTTTTAGCCAAATGACACCATGAACAGAGGGCTCAGCGAAAAAGTGTCAGATTTCTTTCCCACAGAAATGGTGAAATCATAAATGTGTTTTGCTTTAAGTCACTAAAATTTTGGTAATTTGTTGCACAGCAGTCAAAAACTAATATAGCAAGTCAAAAGAACATTTGAAGATACAATTTAATGATTTCTATTGCTCATTATTCATCTATGGCAAATATATTACAATGAATAAATTGGTCTTGGGAAAAAATCAGTATCAACTTAATTTGCCATTGTTAACTTGAAATTATAAAAATATAAATTAAATTTCAGTTAAAAAATTGGGGTCACTTTTCTCATGATTATTTATCAAGTTATAACAGCACCATCTATCTAAGATGATTTTCAGATAAGAAAAGAGACAAGATCTTCCTCCTGATACTCTTCCAAGGTTATGATTCAGTGTCATAATCTTAGTTGTATGGATTATACCCAGTTACCTAAGTTTTCCATGTTTCAATGTCATTAACTATAAAATTTAGTTAGATTATATTCCTCTAAGTCTCTTTTAAAACAAAAGTTCTCTAGTGCTCTAATACTTTAGTGAAAATGTAACTATGTATTTTGAGGAAAAAGTCAGAGTTTTTAATCTCTATTAACAAAGCAAGTAAATAAAAATCAGCAGTGAAACACTTTCACTACTGGGAAAAACAATGGGAATCAAGAACTAGATCTTGTAATTCCTTTTTTAAGGATAAAAAAGAAAACCTCTATGTATACTCATAGGAATTTTGAAAAACATTTTTGTGAACATTGAGGAAAGTTGAAAGAATACTTAGATCTTTTCCTTTAATATTAGATTTCTTTTTTTATCTGTTACTGGGCCTATAAATGCTCAATAAACAAAGTTGAGATAAGGATGAATTCCATTCTAATTCAATTCTCTAAATATTCTATAATAAATAGATTAATGTGAGCATGAAAGTCGAATGAAGTCAATACCATTAACTCATGCAAAGCATAACTATAATCAGGTCGAGTCTCACACAGGGGTCTCATTCATTTTACCATATAAAAGAAATGTAAGACAATTAATAGTTTTCAAATTAGCTTGATGGGAGAAAACCTACAATTGAGCAATCCATTATTTACTAATAAAGTTACATTCCATAAAGGAGTTCCTCCAAGAACTTCCTTTTGAAATAATATTTATGTACAGTTTAGCAGAGGTGAGCACTGATTGCTTATCTCAGTTGCAAATTTAACAAGTTCCCCAGAGGAAAAAGCACACAGATTGTTTGACTGAATTGTTGTGGGTGGTTTAAAATTATGATGAAAGGCAATGTAAAAATAGAAACCATGTGGGTTTCTTTATTTTGCTTGAAGGGAATGTTACTAATTTATTTTTCCTATAAAAACTCAATGAAATTAGAATTTACATTTAGCTTCCAAATTGGCAAAAACAAAGGGGGGGGGGATTAAATTAACCAGTTTGTTATATTTATTATAACATACTTTGTTTGTTATAATTTTATGTCATTCACTTTAGCCCAGTCACTGAACACGAGTGCTTACTCAATGTCAGAAAGTACTAAAGAGAAATAAATATTTAAAAAAATTGTTATAAAATGGTGTGTTATTAACTACATATATGAATATAAATTTAAAACATTAGTAAAACTTTAGTTCCAGTGTACACACAGATAGAAGACTTGTAGACATACAAAGAAGCATGTAATATTATCTCTGACTTTACACACTTACAATGAAATTGATTAAAGATTATAAACATGCTTTTTTCAAACCTATAATAGTCTATAATTCATTCGTCTATATAATAAACAAATTCTAGTAGATACCTGGCATTGAGAAAAAGCCATAATTCCTCCTATAATGGAATTTCCTGTAAAATGAAAAAGACAGAAAATAAACATGGAAGCAATAAATAACTTTAAAGTGACAAAAGTTTTCTCTGAAGATGTTGAAAAGAATTTAGCGATAGAGAAAAATAGATGATGGGACAGCTAATTAGATGGGGGGAAGCAATATACACCTTTCTGAGTATGCACCATTTAAGATGAGACATGATGTTTCTAAAAGAAACAACTATGCCATGAAGTGAGAGCGTGGCATGGACTTATATATACTACCAAATGTAAAATAGTTAGCTATCCATTCATTACTCAGCCATAAAAAGAAACAAAATTGAGCTATTTGTAATGAGGTGGATAGACCTAGAGTCTGTCATACAGAGTGAAGTAAGTCAGACAGAGAAAGACAAATACTGTATGCTAACACATATATATGGAATTTAAGAAAAAAAAATATCATGAAGAACCTAGGGGTAAGACAGGAATAAAGACACAGGCCTACTAGAGAATGGACTTGAGGATATGGGGAGTGGGAAGGGTAAGCTGTGACAAGGTGAGAGAGAGGAATGGACATATATACACTACGAAACGTAAGGTAGATAGCTAGTGGGAAGCAGCCGCATAGCACAGGGAGATCAATTCAGTGCTTTGTGACCACCTAGAGGGGTGGGATAGGGAGGGTGGGAGGGAGGGAGATGCAAGAGGGAAGAGATATGGGGACATATGTATATGTATAGCTGATTCACTTTGTTATAAAGCAGAAAGTAACACACCATCGTAAAGCAATTATATTCCAATAAAGACGTTTAAAAGAAAAAAGAAACAACGATGTAATGAACCCACATAATGCAAATGGTTTGTGCTGGATTAGAAAGGACTTAGCTAATTAAAGGATGTATAGAGACCACTGTGATTGGAGTACAGAGAACCAGAATCAGAGTTGTTTAAAATGTGTTGAAAAGGTAGCTAAGGGTCAGGTTTTCTAAGCCATGCACAGGATTTTAGATTGCATTCAAAGTTCCACCAAAAGTCAATGTAACAATTTTACTAGGTATGATATGTTCTGATTTATGGTTTTTAAAAAAGATGACCCAGGCTACTTTAGTTTTAAAAATCATTGGTAGTTAATCTTTCATTATTAGTGTAGAAGAATGCAAGAGATTTCTGTGCATTAATTTTGTATCCTGCAACTTTACCAAATTCATTGATTAGCTCTAGTAGATTTCTGGTGGCATCTTTAGGATTTTCTTTGTAGAGTATCAAGTCATCTGCAAACAGTGACAGTTTTACTTCTTTTCCAATTTGGATTCTTCTTATTTCTTTTCCTTCTCTGATTCCCATGCATAGGACTTCCAAAACTATGTTGAATAATAGTGGGAAAGTGGACATCCTTGACTTGTTCCTGATCTTAGGGGAAATGTTTTCAGTTTTTCACCATTGAGAATGATGTTTGCTGTGGGGTTATTGTATATGGTCTTTATTATGTTGAGGTAGGTTCTCTCTATGCACACTTTCTGGAGAGCTTTTATCATAAATCCGTGTTGAATTCTGTCAAAAGTTTTTCTGCATCTACTGAGATGATCATATGAATTTTATTCTTCAATTTGTTAATATGGTTTATCAAATGGATTGATTTGTGTGTATTGAAGAATTCTTGCATCACTGGGATAAATCCCAATTGATCATGGTGTAGGATCCTTTTAATGTGTTGTTGGATTCTGTTTGCTAGTATTTTGTTGAGGATTTTTGCACTTATGCTCATCAGTGATATTGGTATGTAATTTTCTTTTTTTGTGATACCATTGTCTGGCTTTGGTATCAGGGTGATGGCCTCATAGAATATACTCAGAAAACTATAAGACACTGATTAAAGAAATCAAAGATGACACAAACAGATGGAAAGATATACCATGTTCTTGAATTGGTATATCAATATTCTGATAACGACTATACTACCCAAAGCAATCTACAGATTAGATGCAATCCCTATCAAAATATCAATGGAATTTTTCACAGAATTAGAACAAAAATTTTTACAATTTGTTTGGAAAAGCAAAAAGACCTTGTATAGCTAAAACAATCTTGAGAAAGAAAAATGGAGCTGGAGGAATAAGGCTCCCTGAATTCAGACAATACTAAAAGATTACAGTAATCAAGGCAGTATGGTACTGGCACAAAAACAGAAATATAGATCAATAGAACAGGACAGAAAGCCCAGGGATAAACCCATACACCTATGGTCACCTAATCTATGACAAAGGAGGCAAGAATATACAATGGAGAAAAGAGTCTTTTCATTAAGTGGTGCTGGGAAAACTGGACACCCACATGTAAAAGAATGAAATTATAAAATTCCCTGACACCATACACAAAAATAAAGTCAAAGTGGATTAAAGACACTGTAAAACTCTTAGAGGAAAACATAGGAAGAACACTCTTTGACATAAATCAGAGCAAGATCTTTTTTGACCCACCTCTTAGAGTAATGGAAATAAAAACAAAATAAACAAGTGGGACCTAATGAAACTTAAAACTTTTACACAGCAAAGAAAACAATAAACAAGATGAAAAGACATCCCTCAGAATGGGAGAAAATATTTGCAAATGAAGCAATTGACAAGGGATTAATCTCAAAAATATACAAACAGTTCATGTAGCTCAATATCAAATCAAATAAAGTAAAATAAAACCCAACCAAAAAATGGGTAAAAGACCTAAATAGACATTTCTCCAAAGAAGACATACAGATGGCTAACAAACACATGAAAAGATGCTCAACATCACTAATTATTAGAGAAATGCAAATCAAAATTACAATGAGGTATCACCTCACACCAGTCAGAATGGCCATCGTCATAAAATCTAGAAATGATAAATGCTGGAGAGGGTGTGGAGAAAAGGGAAAACTCTTGCGCTGTTGGTGGGAATGTAAATTGATACAGCCACTATGGAGAACAGTATGGCAGTTCCTTAAAAAGATAAAAATAGAACTACCATATGACCCAGCAATCCCACTCCTGGGTGTATAACCTGAGAAAACCATAATTCAAAAAGACACATGCAACCCAGTGTTCATTGCAGCACTATTTACAATAGCCAGGTCATGGAAGCAACCTAAATGTCCATCGACAGATGAATGGATAAAGAAGATGTGGTACATATATACAATGGAATATTACACAGCCATAAAAAGCAACAAAATTGGGTCATTTGTAGAGATGTGGATTGACCTAGAGTCTGTCATACAGAGTGAAGTAAGTCAGAAAGAGAAAAACAAATATTGTATATTAACTCATATATGTGGAATCTAGAAAATTGGTACAGATGAACCAATTTGCAGGATGGGAATGGAGACACAGATGTAGAGAATGGACATGTGGACATGGGGGCAGGATAGAAGGTGAGATAAATTGGGAGATTGGTATTGACATATATATATATATATATATATATATATATATATATATATATGCTACCATGTGTAAAACAGATAGCTAGTGGGAACTTGCTATATATCACAGGTAGCTCAGCTTGGTGTTTTGTGGTGACCTAGATGGGTGGGATGGGGTGGGGTGGTGATAGGGAGGTCCAAGAGGGAGAAGGTAGATGTATCCATATAGCTGATTCACTTTGTTGTATGGCAGAAACTAATGCAACATTGTAACACAAGTGTACCCCAATTAAAAAAAAAGAGAGAGAGAGATTATTGGCAGTTGAGAGTGTAGAGGCCAAGAGTAGAACTCAGGAGACCAGTGAGAGACTATGGCCACAGTGCAGCCAAGATGTGGCCTGAATGTTAATAGTAGCACTGGATAGGAAGGCAAAGAGGTGAATAGTAGATTTATTTTGATGGTGGTATTAATGAAAATTGCCAGTGTTTAGGACAGAGGGGGTTAGAGAAGAAGGATGAATAAAGACAGCCCCAGATTTTTTTGCTTGAGAAGGTGTATGAATGATTGTATCATTTATTGAGATAAGAAACACATGCAGGTTTCATAAGAAGAAATAATCATGTGTACTGTGGACATGTTATTTTTGAGATTTGTAAATAAAACAAAAAAGTTGGCCTTAAATATGGGCAGTAAAGATATCCAACAAGAAATCTGAGTCATTAGCAACCATAGGAACAGAATGTAGACAGAAAAGAGCAAAGGATGGAGGAATAAGCCCTGGAGACTCCAACATGAAGCTTTCAGAAAGGTTATTGGAAAGGTTATTAGAAAAACCAAGATAAGATCGATATCCTTGAAGCTGAGAAAAGAGAAGGTTTTCAGAAGACAGGAACACTCAGCTATGATAAAGACTGCAGAGAAGTAAGATTAGGACAAAATATGATCACGGAACTTGGCAAAAGTAAAGTTTCTAGAGATCTTGACAAAAGATATTTCAGTGTAATAATGGGGAAAGAAAATAAATTGTAGAACACTGAGAAGTGAATGGAAAGTGAGAAAGTGCAGTCTGTGTGTAGTTAGTTCTTTCTAAAATTTTATCTATATAGGTAAGCACAGAAATGGAGTAGAAGCTGGAAAGAACTGTGGGGAAAATAAATGTATTTTTAAGAAAATTAAGTAGTATGGCAAGTTTGTATGCTGATATGAATATTGTACTAGAGAGAGACAATGATGACTTAGGGGACTAGAGGAATGAGTGACCAAAGTAGGAAATTTCTTAATTTCTTAAGATTGTTAGAGGAGACCAGATCCAGAGTAAGTGGAATGGAATGAGAAAGAGGAGTAAACTGTGAATATAACACGAGAGAAGATGAACCAAAATAAAGGCACATGCAAATAGGTTAGAAAGTAAGCATGAGTCAGGGAATTCTAAACAGATAATTTCTATATTATACATGCTTTGGAAGCAAGGTCATGATCTGAAAGTGATTAGGCAGATGGGATAATTGAGGAGTACCAAAGTGTTTGAGGATCAAAGATAATATATGAAATTGTTGTTTTAGAATAGAAATATAAGCTTACCAGAGAAATTTTTTTTTGGATTGCCAGAGATGTTGAGAGAAGACTTGGCATCTGACATCATAAATTTAATCTAACACTTTACTTTGAGTCAGCCTAATTGGTTGTGCAGCATTGATTCTTCTTTTCTTTTCTTTTCTTTTTTTTAATTTAATTTTTTTTTATACAGCAGGTCCTTATTAGTCATCGATTTTATACACATCAGTGTATACACCACCACCCCATCACCAACCCCCTGCCCCACCACTTTCCCCCTTTGGTGTCCTTATGTTTGTTCTCTACATCTGTGTGTCAATTTCTGCCCTGCAAACTGGTTCATCTGTACCATTTTTCTAGGTTCCACATATATGCATTAATATACAATATTTGTTTTTCCTCTTTCTGACTTACTTCACTCTGTATGACAGTCTCTAGATCCATCCACATCTCTACAAATGACCCATTTTTGTTTCTTTTTATGGCTGAGTAATATTCCATTGTATATATATATACAACATCTTCTTTATCCATTCATCTGTTGATGGGCATTTAGGTTGCTTCCATGACCTGGCTATTGTAAAGAGTGCTGCAATGAATAGTGAGGTGCATGTGTCTTTTTGAATTATGTTTTTCTCTGGGTATATGCCCAGTAGTGGGGTTGCTAGATCATATGGTAATTCTATTTTCAGTTTTTTAAGGACCTTCCATATTGTTCTCCACAGTGGCTGTATCAATTTATATTCCCACCAACAGTGCAAGAGGGTTCCCTTTTCTCCACACCCTCTCCAGCATTTGTTATTTGTAGATTTTCTGATGATGCCCATTCTAACTGGTGTGAGGCGATACCTCATTGTAGTTTGGATTTGCATTTCTCTAATAATTAGTGATGTTGAGCAGCTTTTCATGTGATTCTTGGTGATCTGTTTGTCTTCTTTGGAGAAATTTCTATTTAGGTTTTCTTCCCATTTTTGGATTAGGTTGTTTGTTATTTTTAATAGTGAGTTGCAAGAGCTGTTTATATATTTTGGAGATTAATACTTTGTCCATTGATTCCTTTGCAAATATTTTCTACCATTCTGAGGGTTGTCTTTTCTTTTTGTTTATGGTTTCTTTTGTTGTGCAAAAGCTTTTAAGTTTCATTAGGTCCCACTTGTTTATTTTCTTTTTATTTCCATTACTCTAAGAGGTGGGTCAAAAAAGATCTTGCTGTGATTTATGTCAAAGAGTGTTATTCCTATGTTTTCCTCTAAGAGTTTTACAGTGTCTGGTCTTATATTTAGGTCTCTAATCCATTTTGAGTTTATTTATATGTATGGTATTAGGGAGTGTTCTAATTTCATTCCTTTACATGTAGCTGTCCAGTTTTCCCTGCACCACTTATTGAAGAGACTGTCTTTTCTCCATTGTATATCTTTTCCTCCTTTGTCATATATTAGTTGGCCATAGATGCGTGGGTTTATCTATGGGCTTTCTATCTTGTTCCATTGATCTATGTTTCTGTTTTTGTGCCAGTACCATATTGTCTTGATTACTGTAGCTTTCTAGTATAGTCTGAAGTCAGGGAGTCTGATTCCTCCAGCTCCTTTTATTTATTTTTTTTTTCCCCTTAAGACTGCTTTGGCTATTCGGGGTCTTTTCTGTCTCCATACACATTTTAAGATTTTTTGTTCTAGTTCCATAAAAAATGCCATGGGTAATTTGGTAGCAATTGCATTGAATCTGTAGATTGCTTTTGGTAGTATAGTTATTTTCACAATATTGATTCTTCCAATCCAAGAACATGGTATATCTCTCCATCTGTTGGTATCATCTTTAATTTCTTTCAACAGTGTCTTATAGTTTTCTGCATACAGGTCTTTAGTCTCCCTAGACAGGTTTATTCCTAGGTATTTTATTCTTTTTGTTGCCCTGGTAAATGGGAGTGTTTCCTTAATTTCTCTTTCAGATTTCTCATCAGTAATGTATAGGAATGCTAGAGATTTCTATCCATTAATCTTGTATCTGCAACTTTACCAAATTCATTGATTAGCTCTAGAAGATTTCTGATGGCATCTTTAGGACTCTCTATATATAGTATCATGTAATCTGCAAACATTGACAATTTTACTCCTTTTCCAATTTGTATTCCTTTTATTTCTTTTTCTTCTCTGATTGTTGTGGCTAGGGCTTCCAAAATTATGTTGAATAGTAGTGCTGAGAGTGGACATCCTTGTCTTTTTCCTGATCTTAGAGGGAATGGTTTCAGGTTTTCACCATTGAGAATGATGTTTGCTCTGGGTTTCTCGTATATGACCTTTGTTATGTTGAGGTAGATTCCCTCTGTGCCCACTTTCTGGAGAGGTTTTTTTTTTTTTTTTTAAATCATAAATGGGTGTTGACATTGTCAAAAGCTTTTTCTGCCTCTATTGAGGTGATCATATGGTTTTTATTTTTGAATATGTTAAAAAGGTTTATCACATTGAATGATTTACGTATATTGAAGAATCCTTGGATCCCTGCAATAAATCACACTTGCTCATGGTGTATGATTCCTTTAATGTGTCATTGGATTCTATTTGCTAGTATTCTGTAGAGGATTTTTCCATGTATATTCATCAGTGATATTGGTCTGTAATTTTCTTTTTTGTAGTATCTTTGTCTGTTTTTTTTATCAGGGTGATGGTGTCCTCATAGAATGAGTTTGGGAGTGTTCCTTCCTCCACAAATTTTTGGAAGAGTTTGAGAAGGATGGGTGTTAGCTCTTCTTTAAATGTTTGATAGAATTTACCTGTGAAGCCATCTTGTCCTGCACTTTTGTTTGTAGGAAGATTTTTAATCACACTTACAATTTCATTATTTGTGATTTCTCTGTTCATATGTTCTATTTCTTCTTGGTTCAGTCTTGGAAGGTTATAACTTTCTAAGAATTTGTCTATTTCTTTCAGGTTGTCCATTTTATTGACATAGAGTTGCTTGTAGTAGTCTCTTAGGATGCTTTTATTCCTGTGGTGTCTGTTGTATCTTCTCCTTTTTCATTTCTAATTGTGTTGATTTGAGTCCTCTCCCTCTTTTTCTTGATGAGTCTTGCTAATGGTTTATCAAATTTGTTTATCTTCTCAAAGACTCAGCTTTTGGTTATATTGATCTTTGCTTTTGTTTTCTTTGTTTCTGTTTCTTTTATTTCTGCTCTGATCTTTATGATTTCTTTCCTTCTACTAACTTTGGGTTTTGTTTGTTCTACTTCCTCTGGTTCCTTTAGGTGTAAGTTTAGGTTGTTTATTTGAAATGTTTGCTGTTTTTTCAGGTCGGATTGTATTGCTATAAACTTCCCTCTTAGAACTGCTTTTGCTGCATCCCATAGGTTTTGGATTGCCATGTTTTCATTGTCATTTTTCTCCAGGTATTTTTTGATTTCCTGTGTTATTTCTCATTGATCTCTTGGTTATTTAATAATGTATTGTTTAGCCTCCACGTGTTTGTGTTTTTTAAGTTTTTTTCCCTGTAGTTGATTTCTAGTCTCATAGCATTGTGGTCAGAAACAATGCTTGATATGATTTCAATTTTCTTAAATTTATTGAGGTTTGATTTGTGGCCCAAGATGTGATTTATCCTGGAGAATGTTCCATGTGCACTTGAGAAGAAAGTGTAATCTGCTGTTTTGGAATGGAATGTCCTATAAATATCAATTAAATCTATCTGGTCTATTGTGTCATTTAAAGCTTCTGTTTCCTTATTTATTTTCATTTTAGATGATCTGTCCATTTGTGTGAATGAGGTGTTAAAGTCCCGCACTATTATTGTGTTACTGTTGATTTCCTCTTTTATAGCTGTTAGCAGTTGCTTTATGTATTGAGGTGCTCCTATGTTGGGTGCATATATATTTATAATATTATATCTTCTTCTTGGATTGTTCCCTTGATCATTATGTAGTGTCCTTCCTTGTCTCTTGTAACATTTTTTATTTTAATGTCTATTTTATCTGATATGAGTATTTCTACTCCAGCTTTCTTTTTTTCTTTTTTTTTTTTTTTTTTTTTCTTGCGTTATGCGGGCCTCTCACTGTCGTGGCCTCTCCCATTTGCGGAGCACAGGCTCCGGACGCGCAGGCTCAGTGGCCATGGCTCACGGGCCCAGCCGCTCCGCGGCATGTGGGATCTTCCCGAAACGGGGCACGAACCCGCGTCTCCTGCATCGGCAGGCGGACTCTCAAGCACTGCGCCACCAGGGAAGCCCCCAGCTTTCTTTTGATTTCCATTTGCATGGAATATCTTTTTCCATCCCCTCACTTTCAGTCTGTATATGTCCCTAGATCTGAAGTTGTCTCTTGTAGACAACATATATATGGGTCTTGTTTTTGTATCCTTGTTTTTGTATCAGCAAACCTCTGTCTTTTGGTTGGAGCATTTAATCCATTGACGTTTATGGTAATTATTGATATATGTTCCTAGGACCATGTTCTTAATTGTTTTGGGTTTGTTTTTGTAGGTCCTTTTCTTCTCTTGTATTTCCCACTTAGAGAAGTTCCTTTAGCATTTGTTGTAGAGCTGGTTTGATGGTGCTGAATTCTCTTAGCTTTTGTTTGTCTGTAAAGCTTTTGATTTCTCCATTGAATATGAATGAAATCCTTGTCAGGTGGAGTAATCTTGGTTGTAGTTTCTTCCTTTTCATCTCTTTACGTATATCATGCCACTCTCTTCTGGCTTGTAGAGTTTCTGCTGAGAAATCAGCTGTTAACCTTATGGGACTTCCCTTGTATGTTATTTGTCATTTTTCCCTTGCTGCTTTCAGTAATTTTTGTTTGTGTTTAATTTTTGCCAGTTTGATTACTATGTGTCTTGGTGTGTTTCTCCTTGGGTTTATCCTGTATGGGACTCTCTGTGCTTCCTGGACTTGGGTGGCTATTTCCTTTCCCATTTTAGGGAAGTTTTTGACTATAATCTCCTCAAATATTTTCTCTGGTATTTCCTCTCTCTCTTCTCCTTCTGGGACCCCTATAATGTGAATGTTGTGGTGTTTAATGTTGTCTCAGATGTCTCTTAGGCTGTTTTCATTTCTTTTCATTCTTTTTTCTTTACTCTGTTCTGCAGCAGTGAATTCCACCATTCTGTCTTCCAGGTCACTTATCTGTTTTTCTGCCTCAGTTATTCTGCTATTGATTCCTTCTAGTGTAGTTTTCATTTCATTTATTGTATTGTCATCTCTGTTTCTTTGTTCTTTAATTCTTCTAGGTCTTTGTTAAACATTTCTTGCATCTTCTAAATCTTTTCCTCTATTCTTTTTCTGAGGTCCTTGATCATCTTCACTATCATTATTCTGAATTCTTTTTCTGGGAGGTTGCCTATCTGCACTTCATTCAGTTGTTTTTCTGGGGTTTTATCTTGTTCCTTCATCTGGTACATAGCCCTCTGGCTTTTCATCTTGTCCATCTTTCTCTGAATGTGGTTTATGTTCCACAGGCTGCAGGATTGTAGTTCTTCTTGCTTCTGCTGTCTGCCCTCTCTGATTTTTCATCTATCCACCTTGCTTAGTGGTACACCCTGTTGAGTCCTTGTAATGTTGAGGTTCTTGCAACTGAGCAGGGATGAAGGTGATTGAAATGGAAGTTAAGTATTTTTCCAAAGTATCATTTATTTTTCTGGATTAGAAGACAGTAGAGTTTTGATAGATAGGTAAGAGAATGGTGGTTTTAATATATTGGAGAGAATGATGAGGAGCTACCTGAAAAGATGAGCTGGAAGTGGAGAAGTGAGTGGGATATAATATCTTGGTATTAGGTATGTTGGAATTGGTAAACTTGGGAGGGTATTGCTGAGAAGGAGAGGAAATGAAGGTCAGTGCTGATATGGGCAAAAAAAAACCAAACAGGTAAGACAATATATTCAGGGAATAAGGATAGGAAATATGGTGGAGCTACAGAGTCTAAATCTCCAGTTTTTAGCATGGGAAAAGGATTAGAAGATTCATAAATGATAATAGCATTGAGCATCCTTAATTTTAGATCTCAGCTAGATAATCAAATATTTCTAATAATATACTTGAATTGCTACTTATTTTATTGATTTTAGAAACAGGTATTTGCCTCTCTGCTATGATGAAATGGGGTATTTTCTCAGTTACAGTAAATATGGCTTATATCTTCTTCCCTCTGATCTTCAAAAACAGTTATATCTAGGGTTTTTGTTCAGTAGGTACACACCAGTACCACCTTACAAGTTGCTTAATATTGAAATAGGCCTGAAAGTTAGTACAATAACTGCATCCTAGGGCCCTTGAGTGCCTCCTGCTGCCTCTCCCCATGTCTCTCAAGAGGGAGTTTTCAAGAGCGGTGCTCCAACACTTAACCTGGTGCGTGGGTACATTCTGAATGATCTAATTAGATGTAAAAGTTGACATACTATGTAAATGTCACCCCTGGTTATATGCTTATCTAAGTTCCTTGAGGGGACCACTGTATCAATATCAAATGCATATTGAAGCCTTTTAAACTATTTTGTTTGTTTGTTTGATTATTTTTACCTTGCCACTTGGCATGTGGGATCTTAGTTCCCCCAACCAGGGATCAAGCCCCTGCACCCTGCAGTGGAAGCACAAAGTCTTAACCACTGAACTGCCAGGGAAGCCCCCTAAGCATTTTTAAAAGATATATACCATCCACTATAAAACTAGGTCCTGATTGTTCACTCTTAAAATTAGGAGTTAGTGACCTACTCTTGTTTACCTGTTTTGGTTTTTTTTTTTCCCTTATGTCCTATCACATGAAGGCCTTACTTTATTAAAATTGATCATATCTGCCTTACATTATATATACAATTAAATGATAGTAATAAGTAGTATCTAGTAATTTCTACTTACCACACTATCTCATATCATGGGAATGGTTGAAAAATTACCTATTATTATTATTTTTCACTTCTTTTGGCTAACAATAAAAAAGAAGTTGGTCTGACTGACTAGTTCTCTATAACATGTTGCTTTCTAGCTGGCATTTGCAAATAGCTTGATGAGTTATTTATGACCAAGGTAATCATTCACATTTTGGAAATGTTGCACAGATAGTAATTGAATGAGTAAGCAAAATTTGACAACTTGTAGGAAAAAATCCCAATTTCTTGAAATCCTTCACTTCCTTTTCTTGCTGGTAGTTGTATTCTGTACTCAAATAATGACTTTCTGGTGCAGCTTCACTCGTCACTCTGTTTTTTCAACATTATGTCACATTTTTTCTACACTCCCAATAATACCATATGGCCTCTGGGGTCTAGTTTTTTCCCAAAGGACAACCTTCTGGAAGAATTATTTTAAATTGTATGAATGATGATATAGAGAAGAACAAGTTTCCCCAAGTCAGCTTAAGGAATAAAGGGTACTTATAGAGCTGAGTATTTCTAGATCTCTTTTGCTTGCTCTCAACCATCCTATTGCACTCTGACATCAGTCTCAGCTAATTACCATCCTGAATGTATGGTTTATAATTTCCTTAAATTTCTTAAATAAATATATCACTAACCATACATATACCACTAAAAACCATATAGCATGTTTTTATGTACTATAACTTTATTTAAATGTTGCCATACCATGCATACCATTCACTAGTTTTGCTTTTTCATTTATATTGTGTTTTAAGACTACCCATGTTAATACATCTAGTTTTAGATCATTCATTTCCACAGCTGTGTAGTAGTACTTTACTCCATGAACTTAACACAAATTATTTGTTTTCTGAAGTTGATGAATGTTTAAGATTTTCTTTATCTTATAAACTATTTTCCAATAGACACTTTTATACATGTATATTTGTGAGTCACAGGAAGGGATTTTCTAAGGGATTATATATATAAGAGAATAATTGTTGCATCATAGGCATATGCACATATCTTCAATTTTACTAGATACTGCCAAATTACTTACCAAATTGCTTTCAACAATCTATGCTGTCACTGATTAACACTGCTCTAATTTCTTGCCAAAAGTTGAAGCAGTCAGACATATAAAATCTTTTGAAATGACAGTTTTAACTATTTCGTTGTTGCTTAATCATTTGCATTTGTTGATTCTACAAATGTCATCTTTATATATCTGGTTATTTTTCTAGTGAGTGTAGTCACTTTTTTCTTATTGATTTGTTAAAATATATGCACAAGGAATATATATTTATTCAATATTTACACATTTTCAGTGTATGACTTTTATTTTCACTTATTTAAAACAGACTTTTGATCCACCGAGTTTTTAATTCCTTTTTAATATAGTTTTTAACATTTAATGCCATTTTCCTTAAGGGTTTGTTTTCTTTTTTGTTTGTTTCTTGTTTAATAAATATTCCTCTATTTTGAAGATTTAAAGTTATTTTTCTCTATTTTCTTCCAAAAGTTATACAGCGTTTCATTTGATATTGAATCCACCTGAGTAGAATTTTGTGTAGGAGTAAAGACACCATTTGCTTTGGTTTCAAGAGAATAATGACTTAATTCTGCCAACATCATCCATTGATGGCTTCCTCAGAGAACTTCACGGTTGCCTCTCTCCTTTTGGTCTACACTAGACATGCGGCTCCCTTCATCTGATGCACAGCTGTCATTGTGAACATTATTCTTCTGAGTTTATCCATATTTTGTGAGATAGACTCTAGCAACTTCCTAAGAATGCAAGTGTGAGAAGTAACACATTATATTCTTTATATCTGAAACATATCATCAAAGCAGAAATCTGTACCTCAGGCAGTAGAGTATGATAAAGAATTGAGATTCTCCAGACAGATTGTTGGGATTTGTGTCCTAGCTCTTCTACTTACTACTTATGTGATGATCATGCCAATCTTCAGACTGGGTATGTGTAGCCCTTGGGGGTACATGAAGAGCTTAGAGTTGGTGAAAGGGCATAAATAGTTCAAAGGATTCAATTTTCATATCTCCTAACTATGTATACACATATTTATCTGAATGTGAAAGTACCTGGTTTGAGTGAGGTTTGAGTCTTCTTTCTTACTACTTTTTCACAATCACCTCTCTACCATTTTATCAAAGAAGGACATAACTCCTACCATACTGAAGCTTAGTATAATCTACTTTTTGTGGATAAGGTCATAGGGCAACTAACAGATGGACAATTCAAAATGCTGTTTGTGAGTGATTCTAAAAACCGAGGATGCAACTAGAGATTATCATACTAAGTGAAGTAAGTCAGAAAGAGAAAGACAAATACCATATGATATCACTTATATGTGGAATCTAAAATATGATGCAAAGGAACGTATCTATGAAACAGAAACAGAATCACAGAGATAGAGAAAGACTCATGATTGTCAAGGGGGAGGAGGGATGGATTGGGAGTTTGGGGTCAGCACATGTAAGCTTTTTTTTTTTTTTTTTGCAGTACGCGGGCCCCTCACTGCTGCGGCCTCTCCCGTTGCGGAGCACAGGCTCCAGACGCGCAGGCCCAGCGGCCATGGCTCACGGGCCCAGCCGCCCCGCGGCATGTGGGATCCTCCCGGACCGGGGCACGAACCCGTGTCCCCTGCATCAGCAGGCGGACTCCCAACCACTGCACCACCAGGGAAGCCCCATGTAAGCTTTTATATATAGACTGGATAAACAACAAAGTCTTACTGTATAACACACAGAATAATAGTCAATATCCTATAATAAACCATAATAAAAAAAAAACAGGTGCTAAACATTTTGTGTATGTCAACTGATAAGTTTGCTTTCAACATAACTGAAAGAGGACTTGATCCAGTCGTTAGCTGAAATATCACTAAACGTAACCTTTGATTATAGATCAGTCTGTGATATTTAGCATGTAACTTACTGAGAAGTCTAGCTTCTGGTTAAAAGCCTGTCTGATTTCTCAGATGGGATCACAGGCAATTACAAAAGTTTTGCCTGGGAGGTCTCATGGAGAAAGCTTTCCTCCCCACACCCAACTTGGTGCACAGCCCATTGATTACATGCATTGGGAACTCGGAAGGGGTTGTAGCCAAGGACTCAGGGTCCCCTGACTGGTCAGACTCTTTGCATATTTACATTCCTAGCCCTTGGCACCTTTATCTAGATTAACTAACCCCTTGACACTTAGGTGCCCAATAAATGAAGTGACAGTAATATAACAAAGTTCTTATTCTCGTTAGCTACTTATGTGAACAAATTTCTTCAGTATTTACATCTAAAAAAATGGGGGGGATATAGAATTGAGGTTAAATTATTTCTCCTTCTAGCAACTAGTAGTATCAAAAATAATTGGAACAAAGAAATTACATTCATTTCTTTAAGAAATATGTGCATAATTAAATATTTTTACTTTTATGCTTAATGATTATATGTTAAAATTTTAATATATTTTTTGTTGATTAGCAATCAATTTGGAGCTCAAACCAGGGGAATTTTTTTTAACACATAGTTTAGGTTATGGGAAAAATGTTCAATGTTAATTTATATATTTTTTCTTCAGTGAAGAATGAAAAGGGATCAATAAAATACTTTCAAGAATAAAAATATACTATATTAAGATGTAATTCTGTGTGGGAAGTAAAATGGAAATATGAGTACAAGGAGAAGAGAAAAATGATATAAAATTCTCATTTACTGATGAAGAACTTTTTCATCAATATATAAATTGGATTATTTTGATATCAAATTCTTATGGTATTCTGATACCATTGCACATATAAGATTGAATGATGTGAGAGCAATACTTTAAAATACATAAATGTACAATTCACAGAAATAATAGACCTTGCAGCTATATTTAAACTTTGGATAAAATATCTGAAATGTCAAGTTAAAAGTATGTGCTGAGGTATGTTGTTTTTGAAACTTATGTTAAGGGTGCATGATCAAAAATATTTGATGGCCAGTTACCTAAGAGATCATGATGTTCTCTGATACATGAGAAAGAAACGTGGAACACCTTCATCCTGGTGAAGTACAGCCTCCATGAGAAAGTAAAGCTTACCGAAAGGAGACAAAATCATTGTCTCTTACACAGATACCCAGGAGGAGTTGCAAAGTCATGGAGGATCTAGAGAAAAAATTAGACATAAAACTTCTCAGGTACCTTTTAAAACCCTCTAAGGGCAAAAACTCAATTCTCACACTTTACATTAATCCCCTCAGGGTTCACTCCTAAATATACCGATTCCTTAGAAGAGTCAACTGTATAAATAATGGTTATAGCATAGATAGGATATTCTCTGTGTCAATCAGGGTCCTGGCAGGAAACAGATGATTTATTCAAACGGGTGACAGAAGGGAATTGAAGGTAGGGACTCTGTACAGAGGTGTAGCCAAGGTTAACTGAAGAAAGAATGCTGAAGCACTAACATGGATGGGAAGCCTTTATTACCTGTGGTCTTTACCAGATCCCATTGAGAGAATTGCAGGTAGAAAACACGGGTTACTTTTCAGCTTATGGTCTTACACAGAGACACATAGCCAAGGTCAAATTGGGGTTGGTGGTGAGAGAAACAGGAAAATAACTGCCCAGGGTCTCTTTTCTTCCTCCTCCTTGGCCTCCTATTGGGCAAATCAGATTGGAAGGCAGGGGTTATGGGATCCTGGTGATTCAGTCAGGTAGAGATCAGACTCCCATGGTGATGGAAGGGTGAAGAAATGAACAGTAGAGGGGAAAATAGAGACAGTCTAATATTTTCAAAAATATTAGTGACTTCACTTTTGAGTAAATTAGAAGTTTATCAAAATGTTGTAAATCCCTCTATATTAACCCTAAATTACACAAGGCAACAGAGTAATTAGTCATTCAGAGTTTACAATAAAGTATGGGAGTTGGAGGAGATGTGAGTAAATTATAATTTTAAAATATATGTAACTGTAACTCCATTTTAATGTGTGAGGCATTCTCTGTTTTACACATAAATGTATTTGCTCAATCTAAAAGTAATTGGAGTGCTAAGGGTCACATACACATTTTTAAAATGTATTGAATTAAGAATGGTGTTTAGTTGTCTCAGGTTTCAAGACAGATTGTCTGTGTGGGAAGATGTTCTCCTAACAAGTGCTGATCAAACAAATATAATGAGAGACACATAGGTAATTTAAATTTTCTAGTGGCTACATTTAAAAAAGGATAAATTAACTTTAGTACAGATTTATTTAACACACTACATCAAAACTATTATCAATTCAAAATAGTTAAGTTAAAAATTATTAATGAGATATTATTACATTCCATTTAGCTTCATAGTGTCTTACATGCCAGTGTGGATTTTACATACATGCCACATTTCAGTTGCTCAAGAGCCACACATGGTAAGTAGTGAACTTCTTGGTCAGCGTTGTTCTAAAAAACTATCAAAATGTACTTGATAGAAGCAAATGAGGATCTACTGGTAAAAGTATAATGAAGAGATTGTTTTTGAATATTTTTATTGAATGTGCTTTTATATTTCTAGCCAGAAAGGCAGAAAGATTATGCAAATGAATTTTATGGAGCTAAAAATTATGTGAGTTAAATCCATTTAAATTCAATAATTCTGGGCTTCCCTGGTGGCGCAGTGATTAAGAGTCCTCCTGCTGATGCAGGGGACACGGGTTCGTGCCCTGGTCCGGGAAGATCCCACATGCCACAGAGCGGCTAGGCCCATGAGCCATGGCCGCTGAGCCTGCGCATCCGGAGCCCGTGCTCCGCAACGGCAGAGGTCATAACAGTGAGAGACCCGTGTACCACAAAAAAAAAAAATAATTCAATAATTCTACCTATCTCTTTCACTCTCCCTTGTTCTTGCCCTTTCTAGTATAATTTTGAGGTAAATTAGGAAATTTACCTTGGACTAATAAGAACAATATACAGTTGAAGTAGTAAAATAAAAAAATCAGGAATGAGACTACAGATATTTAAAGAGGGGAGAAAAAGAAAAAAATGCAGACTTTTTCCAATTTTATTTTATTAAGATATAATTCACATACCATAAAATTCAGCATTTTGAAGTATACAACTATGTTTTTAGGAATATTCAGAAAGTTGTGCAACAATCACCACTATCAAATTCCACAACATTTTCTTTACTCCCAAATAAATGCTGCATCAGTTACCAGTCACTCCCCATTCCCTCTTTGACTCATCCACTGGCAAACACTAATCTATTTTGTGCCTCTACGGATTGACCTATCATCGAGATTTCATACTAGGGAATCACATAGTGTGTCACCTTTTGTGTTTGACTTTTCACTTTACCATAATGTTCTCAAAATTCATACATGTTATAGCATGTATCAGTACTTCACTCATTTTTATGACTGGATAATATTCCATTGTATGGATATATCACATTTTGTTTGTCCTTTCTTCAGTTGATGAACAGTTGTGTTATTTTCACTTTTGGGCTCTTGTGAATTATACTACTATGAACATTCATGTACAAGTTTTTGTGTGAACCTATGTTTCCTATTCTCTTGGGTATATATGAGAATTGGAATTGCTAAGTCACGTGGTAACTGCATGTTTAACTTTTGACTCATTTTAAACTCTTTTCCAGACCAGCTGTACCATTTTATATTCTTACCAGCAACAGTATATTGAGGTTTTTTTGCACAACATCCTCACAAACACTTGTTATTGTCTAAGTTTTTAAATAACCTTCTTAGTAGGTGTGAAATAGATTTCTCATCATGGTTTTGATATACATTTCACTGAAGATTACCAATGTTAAGCATCTTTGCTTGTACTTATTGGCCATTTTAATGTCTTATATGGAGAAATGTTTCTTCAAATACTGACTTTGCACATTTTTAAAGTCAGTTATTTTATTTATATTGTTGAGTTGTGGGAGTTTTTCATTTGTTTTGCAAGTATTTATCCCTATTCTGTACATTGTCTTTTACTTTCTCGATGGTGTCTTTTAAACTGCAACAGTTTGTAAATTTGATGTAGTCCAATTTATTACTTTCTATTTTTTTGCTTGGTTTTTGCTGTCATATGTAAGAAATTATTGTCTACTCCATTTCACAAAGACTTACATATATGTTTTCTTCTGATAGTTTTTCACTTTCTCTCTTAAATTGAGGTCTTTGGTAAATTTTGTGTAAATTTTTGTATATGACATGGGGTGGGAGTTGAAATTCAGTTGTCACAGCATCATTTTTTTTTTAACATCTTTATTGGAGTATAATTGCTTTACAATTGTGTGTTAGTTTCTTCTTTATAACAAAGTGAATCATCTATACATATACATATATCCCCATATCCCCTTCCTCTTGCATCTCCCTCCAACCCTCTCTATCCCCTGCCTTTAGGTGGACACAAAGCACTGAGCTGATCTCCCTGTGCTATGGGGCTGCTTCCAACTAGCTATCTATTTTACATTTGGTGGTATATATATGTCCATGCCACTCTCTCACTTCGTCCCAGCTTACACTTACCCCTCCCCATGTCCTCAAGTGCATTCTCTACATCTGCGTCTTTATTCCTCTCCTGCCCTATGGTTCTTCAGAACCTTTTTTTTTTTTTTTTTTAGTTTCCATATTTTGATTAGCTTTGCTTAAATGCACACAATGGCCCCTCTGCTCAGGCCTGCAGCACACACCCTCTACTTCCTGCCTGGGAGCTTATCTGACTCCGGAGTAGGCTGCCCTGGGAATGTATCAGCTGTCCCTGGTGCAGGGGAGTCAGAGCCTGCAGGGCACGCTTGGCTAAAGGGAGATGGCATCTTGGATAAATGCTTACCCTACTGTGCCTGGGAGCACAGCTCTCCAGCTTATCCCATAAAGCTCTTCTGTACTTTCTGAGAACTGAGGGTTCTGATTCTCCTCTGAGGGGGAACCTGGGCTGACAGTTGGTACTAGAATTAGCCCTAGCAATTAGAACTTTATAGCCCTAGTAAGTAGGAGTTTATAGCTAGATTATTCTTTAGTCAGAAGGCAAAAAGTCCCCAACCATGGAGGAAAGTAGGGTGGTGGCGGTAACCCCTAGCATGGAGAAGCCTTGCCATCGCTGGGCCTCTCACATGAGTGCTGGGAGAAAATTCAAGCAGCGAGTGAAAAGTTAGGTTATATGTTAGTTGTGGCATGTGAACAGAATGGGGGTGGATAATAATAATTTTAAGGATTTTGAAATTGGTTAATTAACTCTTTGGAAGTTTTAGGTAATATGTGGACCCAGATCAGCCACCTAACAACTTGAGTGAGCTTTGAAAGCTGGAAGTCCTCTATAGCCATGTTCACAGGAGACCTTCATCTCCTCCAGCTCCAGGGAAGACCATGCTGAAAACCAAGCCCAGGATTTAACTGAAACAATTTCAGAACTATGAGAGAGATTGACCTCCGAGACTTAGCATACCTCCTGTGACAAAATCAGGCCCTGATAGTTAAAAATTGGAATATGAGAACTGGAAAGGAGATATTTGGGAACACAAGGCTGATTTTTTTTTTTAATTGAAGTATAGTTGATTTACAATATTGTGTTAGTTTCAGGTGTACGGTGCAGTGATTTGGTTATAAATATACATATATATATTCTTTTTTCTAATTCTTTTCCATTATAGTTTATTATAAGGTATTAAATGTAGTTCAATGTGCTATACAGTAAATTCTTGTTGCTTATCTATTTTATATACAGTAGTGTGCATCTGTTAATCCCATACTCCCAATTTATCCCTTTGGTAACTATAAGTTTGTTTTCCATGTCTGTGAGTCTGTTTCTATTTTATTTATTTATTTAAAAATTTTTATTGAAATATGGTTGATTTACAGTGTTGTGTCAGTTTCAGGTATACAGCAAAGTATATATATATTCAGTTATGTATATATATATATATATATATATATATATATATATACTCTTTTTAGAGTCTTTTCCATTATAGGTTATTACAAGATATTCAGTATAGTTCTCTGTGCTATACAGTAGATCTTATTTGGTTATCTCTTTTACATATAATACTAGGTGTATTTTAATCCCTAACTCCTAATGTATTCCTCCCTCCTTTCCCCTTTGTTTTATATGTTTGTGAGTCTATTTCTGTTTTTTAAATAAGTTCATTTGTATCATTTTTTTAGGTTCCACATATAAGCAATATCATATATTTGTCTTTCTCTGTCTGACTTACTTCACTTAGTATGATAATCTCCAGTTGCATCCACGTTTCTGAAAATGGCATTATTTCCTTCCATTTCTTTTTTAACATCTTTATTGGAGTATAATTGCTTTACAATGGTGTGTTAGTTTCTGCTTCACAACAAAATGAATCAGTTATATATATACATATGTTCCCATATCTCTTCCCGCTTGCGTCTCCTTCCCTCCCACCCTCCCTATCCCACCCCTCCAGGCGGGCACAAAGCACTGAGCTGATCTCCCTGTGCTATGCGGCTGCTTCCCACTAGCTATCTACCTTACATTTGGTAGTGTTTATATGTCCATGCCTCTCTCTTGCTTTGTCACATCTTACCCTTCCCCCTCCCCATATCCTCAAGTCCATTCTCTGGTAGGTCTGTGTCTTTATTCCTGTTTTACCCCTAGGTTCTTCATACTGCATCATTTTTTCAAGACTATTCTTTCTTCTTTGTCTAGGCATGCTTGTTGAAAATCAGTTGACTATAAACATAACATTTTATATATGTACTGTAAATTCACAGATTTTGGTCTATGAATTGTTTTAGTTCTAATTGTTTTACAGTGTTCTTCAAGTTTTAATTTACTCATTGATCTCTGTCTAAATGTTCTATCTATTATTAAAATAGAGTATTGAAGTCTCCAACTGTTACTGTTGAATTTTCTGTTTCTAGTTCATTTCTTTCTTCAGTTCTGTCTATTTTGGTTAATGTATATTGGGGCTCTGTTTTCACAAACATATGTGTTAATTATTATGTTTTAGATCTTCCTGATGGATTAACCTTTTTATGATTTTAATATTTCCTCTCTTTTTCTTTGCCAAAATTTCCATCTTAAGCTCTATACTTTGTGATATTACTACAGTCATTTCAGGTCTCATTTTGTTACTGTTTACCTGGCATATTTCTTTTCATCCTTTTACCTTCAACTTATTTGCCTCTTTGAATCTAAAGTTTATCTCTTGTAGACTGTTCATAGTTGGATCATGTTTTTTTTTTCGTAATCCATTATGTCAATCCTGTTTTTAGGTTGAAATCTTTAGTCCATTTTTATTCAGTGTAATTACTGATAACATAGGATTTATGTCTATCATTTTATTATTCGCTTTCTACGTGTCTTATGTTCACTTCGTTCCTCTAATCACCCATTGCTGCCTTCTTTTATGTTAAATAAGTATTGTCTAGTGTGCCATTTTAATATCCTTGTTGTAGCATTAAAAATTTTATTTTCCTAGTGGTTTCCCCTGGAATTACAATTAACAATTATAAGTCAAGTTTGAATTAATACCTACTTAATTTCAACCTATACAAAACTTTGCTCCTTTATAGCACCACTACCTCCTTCCTTTGTGGTACTATTGTCATACAAATTGCATCTTCTGTACATTATATACACCTTAAAACAGATTTGTATGTATTGCTTTGCACAGTTGTATTTTAAATCATACATAAGAAAAAAGATTATAAACAAAATAGTCCTTTATACAGGTATAACTCATTTTATTGTGTCTCACTTTATTGTACTTCACAGATACTGTGTTTTTTTATAAATTAGAGGTTTTTGGCACACCTGGGTTGAGTAACTCTATTGGTGCTTTATTTTTTCAACAGCTTTTTCTCACTTTGTATCTCTGTGTCACATTTTGGTATTTCTTGCAATATTTCAAACTTTTTGTTATTATTATATTTGTTATGGTGATCTGTGGTCAGTGATCTTTGATGTTACTATTACAAAAAGGTTATAACAGGCTGAAGGGTAAGATGATGTTTACCATTTTTTAGTAATAAAGGATTTTTAAATTAAGGTATATGCATTGTTTCTTTAGACATAATGCTATTGCCCACTTAATAGACTACAGTATAGTGTAAACATAACTTTTATATGCACTGGAAAATCAAAAAAATCATGTGACTTTTTCTGTTGAGATATTTGCTTTATTGCCGTGGTCTGGAGCTAAACTTGCAATATCTTCAAGGTAAGCCTGTACTGTCTTTTATATTTACACATGTAGTTACTTTTACCAGATTTCTTCATTCATGTGGATTTGAATTAGTGTCTGATGTTCTTTCATTCAGCCTGAAGGATTCTGTTTAGCAGTTCTTATAGGACAGTTTTGATAGTGACAAGTTCTGTTTTTCTTTACATATAATGTCTCAATTCTCCGTCACTTTGGAAGAATCATTTTCCTGGATATAGAATCTCGACTGTTCATCTTTTCTCATTGGAAGTTTGAATATGCAATTCCACTAGCTTCTAGCTTCTTTGGGTCCTGATAAGAAACTTACTGTTAATCTTATTGAAGATACTTTGTATGTGATGAGTCACTTTTCTCTTGCTGCTTTCAAGATTCTCTCTTTGTCTTTATCATTTTAGTTTGATTATAAGGTGACTAGATATGGATCTCTGAGCTTACCTTAGTTTAGCTTCTTGAGCTTCCTGGCTGTATAGATTGTTTTACATCAAATATGGCAACTATTCAGCCATTGTTATTATTATTTTTTGAATTTAATTTATTTCTTTATACAGCAGGTTCTGATTAGTTATCCATTTTATACATATTAGTGTATATATGTCAATCCCAATCTCCCAATTAATCAGCCATTATTTTTTCAAATATTTTTCTGACATTTTTTTTCTTCTCTCCTCCTGAGACTCCTATTACAAATATGTTGGTACACTTGATGGTGTGCCACACTCTCTGAGACTCTTCATTTTTTTTTTTCTTTTATTCCTGTTACAAAATCAATAATTCCAATTAACCTATTTTCAAGTTTGCTGATCCTTCTGCCAAACATATTTGCTCTCAAGGCCCTCCAGTGAATAGTTTTTTCAGTTTTAGTATTTTCCTACTCCAGAATTTGCATTTGGTTATTTTTTGTAATTTCTGTCTCTTTACTGATATTTTTTATTTTGTGAGGCATCTTCATTATTTAGACTTGGTTTTGGCTACTTCTTTGAAAATATTTAAAATAGCTGATTGAAAAGCTATGTTTAGTAAGTCCAATAATCTTGAATTTCTCAGGGACAGTTTCTATTCATTCTTTTCCTTACCTCTGCCTATGGGCTATACTTTCTTGTTTCCTTGCATGTCATGTATATTTTTGTTGAATTTTTATTATTTTAAATAATATAATGTGACAAATTTAAAAATCAGTTTCTCCCACTCCCCAGATTTTGTTGTTGTTGGTGGTTTTTGTGGTGTCTTTCCTAAAATAACTTTGTGAAGTCAGCAGTCTTTGTCATGTTTGGCCAATGTCTCTGCTTGATTAACTCAGTTGTCAACTAATGATTAGACAGGGATTCCCTTAAAAATCTTGAACTAATAAGTCCCCAGCATTTGCCAAGGGGCTCCTTGTGCATGTTGGGTCATACACTCAATCCTAAGGCTGGCAGTCTACAACTCTATCTTAGTTCCAACTTCTCTCTTGCACAGAGCTTCATTATCTCCTGGAAGAGAGATTTCAGGGCCTTTTCAGGTCTTTCCTGGGTATGTGCCCAGCTGTACATATGTGGGTCACTTTTTATATGCCCATGAATTTCTGAAAACTTTTAAAAGTCCCCAATAGTATTTCATTTTCCAGCTTTTTAAAAGTGTTTTGATCAGATTCTTATTTGCCCAGACTATTATTGCCTCAGATAGCTAAAATGTAAGCAATTGATGTTAACTGTTTTTTACAAATGCCCAGAAATAAAAACTATTTACACAGAACAATATCAGAGTCAGGTTAAAAGATACAACCTTTAGGAGTGGGGATTTCCAGGGAACAGCCAAACAGGTCAAACAATGAGAATTTTCTGGCAATGGGGATTTTGTGGAGTTTCAAATCCATCTGCTCTTTACAGGGTATCACTGTAATTGTGGAGCTCTTGGTTTTTGAGGCTTCTCTGGAGCTGGGGAGAGAGGAATGGGAGTAGGGCAAGTCAAAATGCCACAAATCTCATTGTTTTTAACCAAGATTCAGTAGTTTTTATTGAATAAGCACTGCAGATTTGGGCAAGCCTTTGGTAAATTTCAAAAAACTCTGAAAAAGTTAATTTTTATTTTTTCCCAGTGTTCTCATAACTTTTATTGAGAAACAGATTTTTGGAAGTTCTTACTCTATCACTGCTACTGATATCACTTCAATAGAAGCATATTTAAATCTTATCCAACAACAATGACAAAACAACAAAATATGGTTCTGAAAATTTGGAGATTAAACATGTCACTGCATTTTTTTCATTAATAAAAACAACTTATAGGACTTCCCTGGTGGCACAGTGGTTGGGAGTCCGCCTGCCAATGCAGGGGACACGGGTTCGAGCCCTGGTCCAGGAAGATCCCACATGTCGTGGAGCAACTAAGTCTGTGTGCCACAACTACTGAGTCTGCACTCTAGAGCCTGTGAGCCACAACTACTGAAGCCCACACACGTAGAGCCCATGCTCCGCAACAAGAGAAGCCACTGAAATGAGAAGCCCATGCACACTGCAACAAAGAGTGGCTCCCACTCGCTGCAACTAGAGAAAGCCTGTGCGTCGCAGCAAAGACCCAACACAGCCAAAAATAATTTAAAAAAAATAAAATTAAAAAAACAAAAAAACAAACAAAAAAACGTATAAATCTCATTGCTTATCCAAATATTTGTTCAGACTTTAGGGATTGGTATTATTTTCTTTTAGATTTCAAAATGTAATTTAAATGCACGAGTTAAATAAATTAGAAAATTTAAGTTTTTATTTAATTAATAGCATACCAGTAATTTTGATTTTTTTCATGGCATTGATGATATTTGTACAGAATAAAGAAGTGGAGATTGAGAGACATAGAATATTTTTATACATTTTAAGAACTTGGATCTCTACACTAAGACATAATAACTAATGTTTTATGTGATATAAATTATTATAAAGTGAAGTATGTTAATCAAAACATATCATGGAGTTGAAGTGTATTGTAATTGTTAAAATATTGGTCTTTTTAAATGTATCCATAATAAAATCCAAATAATTTGAAAAATTATATTAGAGGTGTAACATGTGCCACTCTGTTCCAGATATTATTAGTCTAATCCTATTTTAAAACAATATTCTTGTAATTTTTTTATCATTCCTACTTGCTTTGGGGAATCTGTATATCAATATGGTAGGAATACAACATTTATCCATGGACATCTGAGAAATTGGATTTCTACTCTAAAGCTGTCCATAATTAAAGATACATTATACTGTTGACCTGTGAATTAAACTGGTTTTCAAACAAAACTTCAGGGGGTTTTATTTACAAGTATTATTCTTTGCCAATTATGTGAAATTCTATGATGCTAGTTACCTTCTTGATCTTATTTGGAGAATGAGTAGTCTATAATTGGCATTGGCTCAAGATAATGCCAACTGGGAGAAGCAGTTGTGTTTATAAGTGTAAATCCAAGTTAATTAAGCTTAAAGTGTTAAGTTAAAATAAGAGCCCGGAACTCAAAGGATACATTTAAAAGTTTTAATATTAGAGCATGATTTATAAAAAATAAATTATAATTGTATATGTGATAATGTGTGGATTTTGATATAATTAAAAATTTATAATATTAAGAGGCAGAAATGGTCTGTCTAGCCAGCACTTCTGAATATGATTCTTTTACCTATAATTATACAATGGATTATAAAAATGCACCATTTGTTGGCAAAATAAAAATGTCACATAAATTTGGAGAGTGGATAACCCATTTTTCATCATGTAAAACAAAACTCATATAGGATTCTTTATTTTTCTGTTGCTGCATTTCTTTGATTTTAAAAAACAGAACTGTTAAACATTACAGTGTCAGTGTGTTCAAATTGAAGGTAAATTCAAAAAGTGAGCTAACATAGTCATTACTTAAGCATTTATATAGCAAGTCACAGTGAGGAATTATTATTAATTCTAATTTATATAATTTTCTAGCATATTTATAGGGAGATGCAAAAAATAAAATGGCTACCAAGAAAAATCTTGAACTTCATTTAGTGACTTTCTTTTGTTGTTTTAATATTTTACTGTTGTTTTAGTAACATTTTATCATATTTTCACTTAAGTCAAATAAGTAATTATGCTTTTTTTGTTAGTGGTATAATATTTCATTAAAGAGAGGAAAAGAGCTATAGTCATTGACTCAAGATTAAACTAGAAACTATATTACTCTATAATTAAAATTTAATTGGATAGCATAGACACATTATTTTTTTAGATCTGTACATGGAAAGGTTTTAGGGGTAATGTTAGTATAGATGGCTAAACATAAAGACAATCTAAATGAGTGATCAGATTGTGATTACTAGTGTTATTTTTCCGCTAAACTTTCAAGGAAGAATGGTTAATTCTATGTCTGCAGCACAGAGGTTCAAATTAAGGCTGGAAGATCTTATTATTCCATACACAAGGATGCTTTTGAAGATTAATGGAATTTTGTCAAAAAGCCACAGAAGCCAATCTAAAAGGACTCCTACAGCCAAAGTTTGTTAATTTGAGCATGGAAAATAAGATAATGACTGTAGATCACAATACATTAAATCCTTGATACCTCAAAATAAAAATTTAATATACGGGTTCGTGCCCTGGTCTGAGAAGATCCTACATGCCACAGAGCGGCTAGACCCATGAGCCATGGCCGCTGAGCCTGTGCGTCCAGAGCCTGTGCTCTGCAATGGGAGAGGCCACAACAGTGAGAGGCCCACGTACGGCAAAAAAAAAAATAAATAATATAATGTAAATATAATGTATTTTACAAGGAGACACATGACATCAAATAAAGTAATTTTGAGCCATGCTATTAAATGACGTTGGTATTTTTGTTACATTTGCTTTAATGGTGAAAAATACAGAAACTAGTAAATATTTTATACTTTGATTAAAATACAGTTTTTTGGTTAAGGGTATGACAAAACCAAGTCAGATATCTAGAATTCAATTAGCTACTTTTTTTCTGAGGTATAGTTGATGTGCAATATTATATAAGTTTCAAGTGTACAACATAGTGATTCACAATTTTTAAGTTATTTTCCATTTATAGTTAAAATATTGGCTATATTGTCTGTGTTGTATGATATATCTTTGTAGTTTATTTATTTTATACATAATATTTTGCACCTTTTAACCCCCTAATCCTATTTTCCCCCTTCCCCTTCCCTCTCCCAACGGGTAACCACTTGTTTGTTCTCTGTATCTATGAGTCTATTTCTTTTTTGTTATACTTACTAGTTAGTTTTATTTTCTAGATTCCACATATAAGTGATATCATACAGTATTTGTAATGTTATAATTTAAAATATCAACTAAAATAACATGATAGGAAGTATATCAAAAAATGCAAGTGCTTATTAAGTGCAAATGATCTAGAGTTATAACAAACAATGTATACAAACATCTTAAGAATTCAAACTCCAATCAAGAGTTCAGTCTCCAGGAGAGCAACAGATTTCTATGTAAAGATGAAAGAATTGAGTACTGGCTAGAGCTTGAAACTGGAAAAATAGGTAAATAATTACTCATATTTTTGAGTCACAGAATCATTAACATAGCTACAAAATAATATAAGCACACACCAGGGAATATCAACAAGAATCTGGTCAGCATACCTGTCAGAAATCTAACACAGTAATAGTCTCAATGAAATGGTGGCAAATATCTCTAAAACCTTGGACAAGTAAATATAAGAAGGTTAAAAAAAGTGTAGTATTAACATTTCATGTTAGGGATCTCTACACACTTGGCATTTTATTTACTTGTAATTTGAGTGAAAAGTAATCCTGTTGGAATTACTGTGTTATAACTATGGCTAGAATAAATAATTGAATAATTGATTTATCTTTATAATTTATATCTTACAAGCATACAGTTAGTATTGAAATGTCTCACATAAATATCTACTTACCATGTACTTTTAAAATTTTGCTGGAATGTGAAGAATTATATAGTACTAAGGAAGGTTTATGATATTTCTAGACAATTGCATGTATGAAACAAAAAATTAATTTTTACATGTTTTAAAAAATCTTTTGAAGTAACATTGAGTACTTTTTACACTGGTTGAAACTTTATTTAAAAACATCTTGAAAGTGACCTTGTATATGGCAGAATTAAAAATAGAATATTAATGTTTCCGAGCTACACTTAAAAAATGCAGATTGAGGAAACTAGATTTTTATGGCTTGATGATAGCTTTAACCTAGAAGGGAAATGGTTATCCTACAGAATCCAGAGTGGACTGTGGAAAAACTTTGAAGAATTCTATGGTGACCCAGAGCAAATAACTTTAGGAAGTATAGCATGGAAAGGAAAACCATTATTCTAATTTCTACAGCTGCAACATCATTTCATCTGTTTTCAATATATTCCTCTTGCTTACATGTCTCCTCAATAACTAACAATTTCAGTCTCTGAAATGCATAGCATACAGAACACTTAGATATAAATATATGGATTACATAATAAAAAAGGAAGCAAGGTGATGAAAAAGTATCCCCTCATAATAAGACAGCATTACTGTAAATGGAAAGAAAAAAATAAAACATGAACAAAATGATAGATTCTTAACATTGTACTGTACAAACCACATGACCCCTCTCAACTGTGTTATCAGCATCCCTTTCAAGTAACTTCTTTGAAGTTTGCTCTTTTGACCATGTTATTGTTGAGTAACATTAGGTTTTCTTTTCTAAGTTTCAAAAGCCTTATCCTCTGATGACCATAAAACAATTTTTGGAGGAGATCTAGTTTTATTACTGTTTAAAATAAAACTTGTATTTTTGTGTGGTCAGGATCTTTCCTTCCTGTGATGAGAAAGTCCTATTTTAAATCTGGGTCTTATTTTCTGCAACACTACATTTTAAGGATAGTGGACAGGATATAGTTCTATCTGGAGAAAATCCTCAATGCCAAAATGAGGAGGGCTTAACTAAATTGCCAGTACCAAAACTAACTGGCCTAACTAAACCCAATTTATTCAATCTCTTTAAAGAAGAAATACCTACTTGTTTTCCCCTCCTAGACAAGAACTGGCTCCCAGCAATTTTGATAGCAAAATATAGTAGGCTCTGTGAAGAAAAGTGGAGAATTATTTACCTTTCATGCATGTAGACTAAGGAATTCCCATTTTCATCTCTACTGCCACTGCTGTCCTCAGCCTCATCTGCTGTTATCAAATCCAAACTTTCCAGTATTCCACTTGGTTGACCAGCCCCTTCCTAGTAACAGAGGGCTTACTTTCTAGGCTCAGTGCCATTTCATCCATCAACACTTCATACAGTTTCTGTTTTTGAGAAATTTGTCACAATTTATTGACCAGTGGTTACCTTCCTCTGTTTGCTTAATTGTTTTGGTTTCATTCCCTCTTTTGTTTATGTATTATTGTTTTAAGAATCTTGGGCAAAATATAGTAGGCTCTGTCAACCATGTGGTTATTAATCTTCATTTAAAAACCACCCTTTCCCAGGCACTGCGCTAAGCACTTTTCTTACATTTTTTCATTTTTACCTCAGACCAATCTTTCAAGATGAATATTATTTTCTTTTTACATGTGAGAAGTTCAAGAATTAGGGAAATAAAACTTCCTTTTTGAGGTCCTCCTGTAGTATTAGAATTGGGTTTTCAGTTCAAGTTTTCTTAATTATAAATCTATTATTCTTTTAGACTAGACTGACTTCTTTTTATTATCAGTGGAGAAAAAAATTTAATTTTGAAATTTTGATGCAAAGTTGATGCAAGTTTTTTTTTTTCTACACCTTCACCACTATTGAAAACTAGGGAAAAGGTACATTCATTACTTAATATCTCTAATATATAACCCTGATGATATTATTTAATACCTATTCTATATAGGTAATATACCTCTTCCATATAGTCAATCCTTCTCCCTCAAGTTGGAGAGAAAAGGTAGCAGTATGGGTGGTCCAAGGTTTTACCAAAATAATACTAAATTGCTAAAAAAAATTTGAGTTGTCAACATTAGAGAAAAAAGTCACTAATAAAATTTGCAATAGTGATGTCAGAATTCAAGAAGTAAACTGTAACTGTAACTGTATCTTTCTTTACTTTAATCAAAATACAGGACTAGTAATCATAGTAGTAGCAGTAGTGATAATATTCTCTGCTATTGACTTCTTCCACTTTATTCAGTTGAGGAAGCTCTTACTATGTTGCTTAATGAAAATTCGCCCTATGACTTGTTCTCTTATTTTTAAGCAACAAATATTCTTATGGTTACTTTATTTCAAAAAGCCTCAAATTAGTATTCAAAATTATAAACAAAAGAATTAATCTGCAAGGATCTTACATTCCTAAAATTAATATGAAAAGGAAATTTAACTCAGTGTTTCTAAACATTAGTCATTGATAGTCTCTCTTTCAAAATGTGGTAAAACAACCAAAAACCTAAAAGATACTTAATTTTAACATATTCCTGAAGAATGTATTTGCTAAAACTTCTAGTGAGAGAATAACTTCCAAAAACACTTGATCCCTGGACCACTAAATTATCTTATATATTTTATAAGAAAACTAAATAGTCTCATTCACATAAGTTCCCAGAAATTAGAGTTTTTAAAGATTTTATTATACATCATAAGTATAGAATACAGAATAAACATACTTCATAAGATGACCAGTTTTTTTTTTATCTGTATGTACACTGAAAGTGATTGAATCCAATTCAGTTGTTGTGAAATAGATATATAGGTAGACAGATGATAGATAGATAATAGAGATTTTTGTGTATGTATTCATAAAATAAAATTAACAGAGAATGTAACTCAGTCAATTCTTAAATTTATAAGTAGAATTAGTGCTTGTGTATGTGCTGTAAATTTAAGACCACTACTAAGGCCCTTCATTACTTTCTTGTTGATACCTGAAATTCTAACATTAATGATTTATTCATTTGGTTAGAATTCTATTACAGCTAAAATCAGCATTGAAATACAATATGCTAAACCATTTTAGTATAGTGCTAAAATATTTTATTGTAGATTTTGCTTGTGATAGACAGCGGTAATGAGAAAAGTCCCATCTGGTGGAATGGAAGAAGACTCTGACTATAGGACAAGGAGAATAGCATGCAAAATATGACAATGTGACATGAATCATAATAGATGACAGATTTTTATCTATGAAACAATTTTCTCCAGAATCAATTCTTGTTCCAGCAATGAGTAAAATTGTGACACTTTGAAATCCATGAATTGACAAGTATTGTCAAGTGTATTATTACTGTGAGTCTATTATCTGAGGATATTCATCTCCAGTAGTCAACTAATCTTTGCTGAATATACCATAGTTAATTCTGCCAGTATGCAAAATGGTGAAGAAACATAGGAAATGGTCTCAGTAAATTAAACTGAATTGTCATCTACACTTAGCCTCTGCCATGGCATCATGATTCATATTGTTATGGCAACTCATTTGAAAGAGAGTAAAGATCAGAACAGATATTCTTTTTTGGTTTGATTAACTGAGAGCCATTCTGGAAGAAGAAAATATAGATTTTGATATACCTTTTATAACGATCTTAAATTCTTAAAATGTATTTTATAAGAGAATTGTATTTTAATGAGTAAATATTACTTGTATCTACCTACAAACAACATAAAAATATTTGCTATATGCTAACCTTTTGCCCAGAATATATTCTGGACTTTGCAGACACAAAGATGATTCAGAAAATGTTCCTGACATCAAGAAACTTACTATCAACTCTGGACAACACTTATAGTTACTGTTCAGGTAATGCGATGCATATGCTATAGTCTTAGACAAAATATCTAAGAAAGTAAAGTAGGGAGAATCATTCATCCTGCTGGACGAACCAGAAAAACTCTCAAAGAAGAGAAAACATTTAAACTGGTATTTTAAGAATAAACAGTTATATTTTTTCCATCTGAGGAAATACTTTCCACATGAGTATGGTATGATTAGGAACTCTGTTAGTCAGTTACAGAAGTGGGCAATATAAGTATATGTGGAAGGAAAGAAACGGTACATAATACCTTTTCTACAACACATTATGGTGAATAGGTACTGGTTTAGGAACAATGGCAAACTAACCAAGGGGCCTGTGTGCGAGCACAGGTCACTATCCACACCCCTCTTCCGGGGAGACTGTGCAGCCCGCCACTGCCAGGTTCCCGGGATCCAGGGACAATTTCTCAGGGAGAACACACGGCGGGCCTCAGGCTGGTGCAACGTCACGCCGGCCTCTGCCGCTGCAGGCCCGCCCTGACTCCGTGCCTCTCCCTCCCCGCCCCCCCCCGGCCTGAGGGCGCAGAGCCCCCGAGTCAGCGGCTCCTTTAACCCCGTCCTGTCTGACCAAGAAACAGACGACCTCCAGCGACCTACACTCAGAGACAGGGCCAAACCCAAAGCTGAGCCCCTGTGAGCTGTGAGAACAAAGAAGAGAAAGGGAAATTTCTCCCAGCAGCCTCAGAAACAGCGGATTAAAGCTCCACAATCAATTTGATGTATGCTGCACCTGTGGAATATATGAATAGACAGAAAATCATCCCAAATTGAGGAGGTGGACTTCTAGAGCAAGAGCTATGATTTTTTCCCCTTTTCCTCTTTTTTGTGAATGTGTATGTGTATGCTTCTGTGTGAGATCTTGTCTGTATAGCATTTCTTCCACCATTTGTCCTAGCATTCTATCCATCCATTTTTTTTTTAATTTCTTTTTTCTTAAAAATTAATTTTAATTTAAATAACTCTATTATACTTTCCCTTCTTTCTTTCTTTCTTTCTTTCCTTCCTTCCTTCCCTCCTTTAGACAACGAATCATCCCAAATTGAGGAGGTGGACTTTGAGAGCAAGTTTTATGATTTTTTCCCCTTTACCTCTTTTTGTGAGGGTGAATGTGTATGCTTCTGTGTAAGATTTTGTCTGTATAGTTTTGCTTCCACCATTTGTCCTAAGGTTCTATCCGTCCCTTTTTTTTTTTCCTCTAAATAATTATTTTTTAATTCAATAACTTTATTATACTTTATTTTATTTTACTGTATCTTCTTTCTTTCTGTCTTTTTTCCTTCCTTCCCTCCTTCCTTCCTCCCTCCCTCCCTCCCTCTTTTCTTTCCTTCTTTTCTGCTTTCTTCCTTTCTTTCATTCTTACTTCCCTCCTTCCTTCTTTCCTTCCTTCCTTCCCTTCTTTCTTTCTTTTTTCTATCTTTCTTTCTTCTTTCTTTCTTTCTCTCTTTCTCTCTTTCTTTCTTTCTTCCTACTTCTACTAATTCTCTCTACTTTCTCTACCTTTTAATCTGAGCCGTGTGGATGAAAGGCTTTTGCTGCTCCAGCCAGGAGTCAGGACACTGCCACTGAGGTGGAAGAGCCAACTTCAGGACACTGGTCAACAAGAGACCTCCCAGCTCCACATAATATAAAATGGCAAAAATCTCCCAGAGACCTCCATCTGAACACCAGCACCCAGCTTCACTCAATGACCAGCAAGTTACACTGCTAGACAACCTATGCCAAACAACTAGCAAAACAGGAACACAACCCCACCCACTAGCAGAGACGCTGCCTAAAATCATAATAAGTCCACAAACACCACAAAACACACCACCAGACGTGGACCTGCCCACTAGAGAGACAAGATCTAGCCTCATACACCACAACACAAACACTAGTCCCCTCCACCAGGAAACCTACACAACCCACTGAACCAACCTTAGCCACTGGAGACAGACATCAAAAACAACAGGAACTACGAACTTGCAGCCTGTGAAAAGGTGAACCCAAACACAGTAAGGTAAGCAAAATGAGAAGACAGAAAAACACACAGCAGATGAAGGAGCAAGATAAAAACCCACCAGACCTAACAAATGAAGAGGAAATAGGCAGTCTACCTGAAAAAGGGTTCAGAATAATGATAGTAAAGATGATCCAAAATCTTGGAAAAAGAATGGACAAAATGCAAGAAACAGTTAACAAGGACCTAGAAGAAATAAAGATGAAACAAACACAGATGAACAACACAATAAATGAAATGAAAAAGACTCTAGATGGGATCAATAGCAGAATAAATGAGGCAGAAGAACGGATAAGTGACCTGGAAGATAAAATAGTGGAAATAACTACTGCAGAGCAGAATAAAGAAAAAAGAATGAAAAGAACTGAGGACAGTCTCAGAGACCTCTGGGACAACATTAAACGCACCAACATTCGAATTATAGGGGTTCCAGAAGAAGAAGAGAAAAAGAAAGGGACTGAGAAAATATTTGAAGAGATTATAGTTGAAAACTTCCCTAATATGGGAAAGGAAATCGTTAATCAAGTCCAGGAAGCACAGAGAGTCCCATACAGGATAAATTCAAGGAGAAATACGCCAAGACACATATTAATCAAACTGTCAAAAACTAAATACAAAGAAAGCATATTAAAAGCAGCAAGGGAAAAACAACAAATAACACACAAGGGAATCCCCATAAGGTTAACAGCTGATCTCTCAGCAGAAACTCTACAAGCCAGAAGGGAGTGGCAGGACATACTGAAAGTGATGAAGGAGAAAAACCTGCAACCAAGATTACTCTACCCAGCAAGGATCTCATTCAGATTTGATGGAGAAATTAAAACCTTTACAGACAAGCAAAAGCTGAGAGAGTTCAGCACCACCAAACCAGCTTTACAACAAATGCTAAAGGAACTTCTCTAGACAAAAACACAAGAGAAGGAAAAGTCCTATAATAACGAACCCAAAACAATTTAGAAAATGGGAATAGGAACATACATATCGATAATTACCTTAAATGTAAATGGACTAAATGCTCCCACCAAAAGACACAGATTGGCTGAATGGATACAAAAACAAGACCCATATATATGCTGTCTACAAGAGACCCACTTCAGACCTAGAGACACATACAGACTGAAAGTAAGGGGATGGAAAAAGATATTCCATGCAAATGGAAACCAAAAGAAAGCTGGAGTAGCAATTCTCATATCAGACAAAATAGACTTTAAAATAAGGACTATCAGAAGAGACAAAGAAGGACATTACATAATGATCAAGGGATCAATCCAGGAAGAAGATTTAACAATTGTAAATATTTATGCACCCAACATAGGAGCACCTCAATACATAAGGCAAAAACGAGCAGCCATAAAAGGGGAAATCGACAGTAACACATTCATAGTAGGGGACTTTAACACCCCACTTTTACCAATGGACAGATCATCCAAAATGAAACTAAATAAGGAAACACAAGCTTTAAATTATACATTAAACAAGATGGACTTAATTGATATTTAAAGGACACTCCATCCAAAAACAATAGAACACACATTTTTCTCAAGTGCTCATTGGAACATTCTCCAGGATAGATCATATCTTGGGTCACAAATCAAGCCTTGGTAAATTTAAGAAAATTGAAATTGTATCAAGTATCTCTTCCGACCACAATGCCATGAGACTAGATATCAATTACAGGAAACGATCTGTAAAAAATACAAACACAAGGAGGCTAAACAATACACTACTTAATAACGAAGTGATCACTGAAGAAATCAAAGAGGAAATTAAAAAAATACCTAGAAACAAAGGACAATGGAGACACAACGACCCAAACCATATGGGATGCAGCAAAAGCAGTTCTAAGAGGAAAGTTTATAGCAATGCAAGCCCACCTTAAGAAGCAGGAAACATCTCAAATAAACAACCTAACCTTGCACCTCAAGCAATTAGAGAAAGAAGAACAAAAAACCCCCAAAGTTAGCAGAAGGAAAGAAATCATAAAAATCAGATCAGAAATAAACGAAAAAGAAATGAAGGAAACAATAGCAAAGATCAATAAAACTGAAAGCTGGTTCTTTGAGAAGGTAAACAAAATAGATAAACCATTAGCCAGGCCCATCAAGAAAAAAAGGGAGAAGACTCAAATCATTAGAATTAGAAAGGAAAAAGGAGAAGTAACAACTGACACTACAGAAATAAAAAAGATCATGAGAGATTACTACAAGCAACTCTATGCCAATAAAATGGACAATCTGGAAGAAATGGACAAATTCTTAGAAATGCACAAACTACCAAGGCTGAATCAGGAAGAAATAGAAAATATGAACAGACCAATCACAAACACTGAAATTGAAACTGTGATTAAAAATCTTCCAACAAACAAAAGCCCAGGACCAGATGGCTTCACAGGCGAATTCTATCAAACATTTAGAGAAGAGCTAACACCTATCCTTCTCAAACTCTTCCAAAATATAGCAGAGGGAGGAACACTCCCAAACTCATTCTACGAGGCCACCATCACCTTGATACCAAAACCAGACAAGGATGTCACAAAGAAAGAAAACTACAGGCCAATATCACTGATGAACATAGATGCAAAAATCCTCAACAAAATACTAGCAAACAGAATCCAACAGCACATTAAAAGGATCATACACCATGATCAAGTGGGGTTTATTCCAGGAATGCAAGGATTCTTCAATATACGCAAATCTATCAATGTGATTAACCATATTAACAAATTGAAGGAGAAAAACCATATGATCATCTCAATAGATGCAGAGAAAGCTTTTGACAAAATTCAACACCCATTTATGATAAAAACCCTGCAGAAAGTAGGTGTAGAGGGAACTTTCCTCAATATAATAAAGGCCGTATATGACAAGCCCACAGCCAACATCATCCTCAATGGCGAAAAACTGAAAGCATTTCCACTAAGGTCAGGAACAAGACAAGGTTGCCCACTCTCACCACTCTTATTCAACATAGTTTTGGAAGTTTTAGCCACAGCAATCAGAGAAGAAAAGGAAATAAAAGGAATCCAAATCGGAAAAGAAGAAGTAAAGCTGTCACTGTTTGCAGATGACATGATACTATACATAGAGAATCCTAAAGATGCTACCAGAAAACTACTAGAGCTAATCAATGAATTTGGTAAAGTAGCAGGATACAAAATTAATGCACAGAAATCTCTGGCATTCCTATATACTAACGATGAAAAATCTGAAAGTGAAATCAAGAAAACACTCCCATTTACCATTGCAACAAAAAGAATAAAATATCTAGGAATAAACCTACCTAAGGAGACAAAAGACCTGTATGCAGAAAATTATAAGACACTGATGAAAGAAATTAAAGATGATACAAACAGATGGAGAGATATACCATGTTCTTGGATTGGAAGAATCAACATTGTGAAAATGACTCTACTCCCCAAAGCAATCTATAGATTCAATGCAATCCCTATCAAACTACCACTGGCATTTTTCACAGAACTAGAACAAAAAATTTCACAATTTGTATGGAAACACAAAAGACCCCGAATAGCCAAAGCAATCTTGAGAACAAAAAATGGAGCTGGAGGAATCAGGCTGCCTGACTTCAGACTATACTACAAAGCTACAGTAATCAAGACAGTATGGTACTGGCACAAAAACAGAAAGATAGATCAATGGAATAGGATAGAAAGCCCAGAGATAAACCCATGCACATATGGTCACCTTATCTTTGATAAAGGTGGCAGGAATATACAGTGGAGAAAGGACAGCCCCTTCAATAAGTGGTGCTGGGAAAACTGGACAGGTACATGTAAAAGTATGAGATTAGATCACTCCCTAACACCATACACAAAAATAAGCTCAAAATGGATTAAAGACCTAAATGTAAGGCCAGAAACTATCAAACTCTTAGAGGAAAACATAGGCAGAACACTCTATGACATAAATCACAGCAAGATCCTTCTTGACCCATCTCCTAGAGTAATGGAGATAAAAACAAAAATAAACAAATGGGACCTAATGAAACTTCAAAGCTTTTGCACAGCAAAGGAAACCATAAACAAGACCAAAAGACAGCCCTCAGAATGGGAGAAAATATTTGCAAATGAATCAACTGACAAAGGATTAATCTCTAAAATTTACAGGCAGCTCATGCAGCTCAATAACAAAAAAATAAACAACCCAATCCAAAAATGGGCAGAAGACCTAAATAGACATTTCTCCAAAGAAGATATACAGACTGCCAACAAACACATGAAAGAATGCTCAACATCATTAATCATTAGAGAAATGCAAATCAAAACTACAATGAGATATCATCTCACACCAGTCAGAATGGCCATCATCAAAAAATCTAGAAACAATAAATGCTGGAGAGGGTGTGGAGAAAAGGGAACACTCTTGCACTGCTGGTGGGAATGTGAATTGGTTCAGCCACTATGGAGAACAGTATGGAGGTTCCTTAAAAAACTACAAATAGAACTACCATATGACCCAGCAATCCCACTACTAGGTATATACCCTGAGGAAACCAGAATTCAGAAAGAGTCATGTACCAAAATGTTCATTGCAGCTCTATTTACAATAGTGTGACTGCCTGGAGGGGTGGGATAGGGAGGGTGGGAGGGAGGGAGACGGAGAGGGAAGAGATATGGGAACATATGTTTATGTATAACTGATTCACTTTGTTATAAAGCAGAAACTAACACACCATTGTAAAGCAATTATACCCCAATAAAGATGTTAAAAAAAAATAAAAACAGAAACAATGGTAAATTAGGTGGAAATAATACAACACTAACTCTTAAATTCTCCTTTGTAGACTCATTAATCAGTCAGTTCAACATTTAACAAAATATGATTTATAAATATCATGTAGAAAACAATTATCAGACAACCAACTCCCTCTTGTGAGAGCACCAGAATCACAAGTAATTGCTGAACAATCATTGACAGGAAAACACTGGAACTCACCAAAAAAAATACCCCACATCCAAAGACAAAGGTGAAACCACAATGAAACTGTAAGAGAGGTGCATAACTGCTGTGTGGGTGACTCACAAACTGGAGAACACTTATACTACAGAAGTCCACCCACTCTAGTGAAGGTTCTGGGCCCCATGCCAGGCTTCCCAACCTGGGGTTCCGGCAACGGGAGGAGGAATTCCTAGAGAATCACAGTTTGAAGGTCAGTGGGATTAGATTGCAGGACATTGACAGGACTGGGGGAAACAGAGACTCCACTCTTGGAGGGTACACACAAATTAGTGTGCACATCGGGACCCAGGGGATGGAGTAGTGACCACATAAGAGATTGAACCAAACCCACCTGCTAGTGATAGAGGTTTCCTGCAGAGGTGGGGGGGGTGTCTCTGTCTCACCATGAGGACAAGGACACTGGCAGCAGAAGATCTGGGAAGTACTCTTTGGTGTGAGCCCTCCCAGAGACCGACATTAGCCCCACTAAAGAGCCAAGGTAGGCTCCAGTGTTGGGTCACCTCAGGCCAAACAACCAATGGGGAGGGGACCCAACCTCACCAATCAGCAGACAAGCAGATTAAATTTTTACTGAGCTATTCCCACAAGAGCAATACTCAACTTTACCTACCCACCACCAGTCCCTCCCATCAAGAAACTTGCAAAAGCCTATTAGATAGCCTCATCCACCAGAGGGCAGACAGCAGAAGCAAAAAGAGCTACAATCCTGCAGTCTGTGGAACAAAAACCACATTCACAGAAAGAGAGACAAGATGAAATGGCATAGGGCTATATACCGGAAGAAGGAACAAGATAAAACCCCAGAAAAACAACTAAATGAAGTGCAGATAGGCAACCTTCCAGAAAAAGAATTCAGAATAATGATAGTGAAGATGATCCAGGACCTCAGAAAAAGAATGGAGTCAAAGATCAAGAAGATGCAAGAAATGTTTAACAAACACCTAGAAGAATTAAAGAACAAACAAACAGAGATTAACAATAAAATAACTGAAATGAAAAATACACTAGAAGGAATCAATAGCAGAAAAACTGAGGCAGAAGAACAGATAAGTGACCTGGAAGATAGAATGGTGGAATTCACTGCTGCCAAATAGAATAAAGAAAAAATAATGAAAAGAAATGAAGACAGCCTAAGAAACCTCTGGGACAACATTAAACACAACAAGATTCGCATTATAGGGGTCCCGAAGGAGAAGAGAGACAGAAAGGACCCAAGAAGATATGTGAGAGATTATAGTTGAAAACTTCCCTAACATGGGAAAGGAAATAGCCACACAAGTCCAGGAAGTGCAGAGAGTCCCATACAGGATAAACTCAAGGAGAAACATGCTGAGACACATAGTAATCAAATTGGCAAAAATTAAAGGCAAACAAAAATTATTGAAAGCAGAAAGGGAAAAATGACAAATAACATACAAGGGAAGTTCCATAAGGTTAACAGCTGATTTCTCAGCAGAAACTCTACAAGCCAGAAGGGAGTGGCATGACATATTTAAAGTGATAAAAGGGAAGAACCTACAACCAAGAATACTCTACCCAGCAAGGATATCATTCATATTTGTTGGAGAAATCAAAAGCTTTACAGACAAGCAAAAGCTAAAAGAATTCAGCACCACCAAACCAGCTCTACGACAAATGCTAAAGGACCTTCTCTAAGTGGGAAACAAAAGAGAAGAAAAGAAACTACAAAAACAACCCCCCAAAATTAAGAAAATGGTCATAGGAACACACATATCAATAATTACCTTAAATGTAAATGGAGTAAAAGCTCCAATCAAAAGACACAGGCTCACTGAAAGGATACAAAAAGAAGACCCATCTATATGCTGTCGACAAGAGACCCACTTCAGACCGAGGGACAAATACAGACTGAAAGTGAGGGGATGGAAAAAGATATTATATGCAAATGGAAATCAAAAGAAAGCTGGAGTAGCAATACTCATATCAGATAAAATAGACTTCAAAATAAAGAAAATTACAAGAGACAAGGAAGGACACTACATAATGATCAACAGATTAACCCAAGAAGAAGATATAACAATTACAAATATATATGCACCTAACATAGGAGCACCTCAATACATAACTGCTAACAGGTATAAAAGAGGAAATCAACAGTAACATAATAATAGTGAGGGACTTTAAGCCCTCACTTACACCAATGGACAGATCATCCAAACAGAAAATTAATAAGGAAACACAAGCTTTAAATGACACAATATACCAGGTAGATTTAATTGATATTTATAAAATATTCCATCTAAAAAGAGCAGATTACACTTTCTTCTAAAGTATGCATGGAAAATTCTCCAGGATAGATCACATCTTGGGTCACAAATCAACCCTCAGTAAGTTTAAGAAAATTGAAATCATATCAAGTATCTTTTCTGACCAAAACGTTACGAGGCTAGAAATCAATTACAGGGAAAAAAACGTAAAACACACAAATACATGGTGGCTAAACAATATGTTACTAAATAACCAAAAGATCACTGAAGAAATCAAACAGGAAATCAAAAAATACCTGGAGACAATGAAAACAGGATGATCCAAAACCTATGGGATGCAGCAAAAGAAGTTCTAAGAGGGAAGTTTATAGCAATATAATCCTACCTCAAAAAACAACAAACATCTCAAATAAACAACCTAAACTCATACCTAAAGGACCCAGAGGAAGAAGAACAAACAAAACCCAAAGTTAGTAGAAGGAAATAAATCATAAAGATTCCAGCAGAAATAAATGAAATAGAAACAAAGAAGACAATAGCTAAGATAACTACAACTAAAAGCTGGTTCTTTAAGAAGATAAACAAAATTCATAAACCACTAACCAGACTCATCAAGAAACAGAGGGAGAGGACTCAAATCAATAAAATTAGAAATGAAAAAGGAGAAGTTACAACAGACACCACAGAAATACAAAGTATCCTAAGAGACTACTACAAGCAAAGTCTATGTCAATAAAATGGAAGACCTGAAAGAAATAGAAAAATTCTTAGAAAGGTATAATCTTCCAAGACTGAACCAGGAAGAAATAGAAAATATGAACAGAGAAATCACAAATAATGAAATTGAAACTGTGATTAAAAATCTTCCAACAAACAAAAGTCCAGGACCAGATGGCTTCACAGGTGAATTCTATCAAACATTTCGAGAAGAACTAACACCCATCCTTCTCAGACTCTTCCAAAAATTTGTGGAGGAAAGAACACTCCCAAACTCATTCTATGAGGCCACCATCACCCTGATACAAAAACCAGACAAAGATACTACAATCAAAGAAAATTACAGACCAATATCACTGATGAATATACATGGAAAAATCCTCTACAGACTCCCTGAATTCAGACTATACTGCAAAGCTACAGTAATCAAAATAGTATGGTACTGGCACAAAAACAGAAATATAGATCAATGGGACAGGAGAGAAAGCCCAGAAATAAACCCATGCACCTATGGTCAACTAATCTATGACAAAGGAGGCAGGGGTATACAATGGGGAAAAGACTGTCTCTTCAATAAGTGGTGCTGGGAAAACTGGAGAGTTACATGTAAAAGAATGAAATTAGAACACTCCTTAACACCATACACAAATATAAACTCAAAATGGATTATAAACCTAAATGTAAGACTGGACACTATCAAACTCTTAGAGGAAAACATAGGGAACACTCTATGACATAAATCACAGCAAGATCCTTTTTGACCCTCCTCCTAGAGTAATGAAAATAAAAGCAAAAATAAACAAATGGAACTTAATGAAACTTAAAAGCTTTTGCACACAGCAAAGGAAATCATAAACAAAACAAAAAGACAACCCTCAGAATGGGAGAAAATATTTGCAAACAAAGCAACTGACAAGGGATTAATCTCCAAAATATACAAACAGCTCATGCAGCTCTATATCAAAGAAACAAATAATCCAATTTAAAAATGGGCAGAAAATCTAGATAGACATTTCTCCAAAGAAGACATACAGATGGCCAAGAAGCACATGAAAAGCTGGTCAGCATGACTAATTATTAGAGAAATGCAAATCAAAACTACAATGAGGTATCACCTCACACCAGTTAGAATGGGGATCATCAAAAAATCTACAAACAACAAATGCTGGAGAGAATGTGGAGAAAAGGGAACACTCTTGCACTGTTGGTGGGAATGTAAATTGATACAGCCACTATGGAGAACAGTATGGAGGTTCCTTAAAAAACTAAAAATAGAAGTATCATATGACCCAACAATCCCACTATTGGGTATATACCCAGAGAAAACCATAATTCAAAAAGACACATACACCCCAATGTCCATTGCAGCACTATTTACAATAGCCAGGTCATGGAAGCAACATAAATGCCCATCAACAGACAGATAAAGAAGATGTTGTGAATATACACAATGGAATATTACTCAGTCATAAAAAGGAACGAATTTGAGTCATTTGTAGAGATGTGGATGGATCTAGAGACTGTCATACAGAGTGAACTAAGTTAGAAAGAGAAAAGCACATATCGTATATTAACGCATATATGTGGAACCTAGAAAAATGGTACAGATGAACCGGTTTGCAGGGCAGAAACTGAGACACAGATATACAGAACAAACATATGGACACCAAGGGGGGGAAGTGGCTGGCGGGTGGTGGTGGTGGTGTGATGAACTTGGGAGATTGGGATTGACATATATACATTAGTATGTATAAAATCGATGAGTAATAAGAACGTGCTGTATAAAAATAAAATTAAATTAAATTAAAAAAAAAGTAAATAAGTAAATAAAGTTCTAGAGAACCTATGAAAAAAAAAAAAGAAAACCATTCTCATTATTGGATACCACTAGGACATAGACATGGGGGCAACCATGTCTGAAAACACAAATTTATAATAAAAATTTTATTGAAATTTTATTGCAAAACACGATAAGATAATTTTATCTGTGTTTTCAGACTTCATGGTCATGCTGTAAAATAGTGAAAAGAGATCACTCAAAGAAGGAACATAGTAGCCTGGTTCTCCTTTCTCTTCAAGATATTAAAGATAGGCAGGATATAAATTTAACGAATTCAATTAAGATTGTCAAATCCATTGTTTGATCAAGATGTGTATAATACTTCAGCAGTAATTGTTTAAGGCCCAGATTCCTCCAATACATATTGAATAGCCACTAGGCAGAGAAAGGAGGCAAGAAGGAATAATCACAAATGTGCCTTTAAGAATACTGTATAACAAAAATACTGAATGACATATAAATTCTTTAGTGGCAGAGCACAATTAAAAATCTGAAGGCATGAAGCAGCATAAAAAATAGCTCACATTTGTATAAGCTTTGAAAATTAATTTTACACCTGTTTTTACATTTGCTTCTCTCAACAGGCTTGTGTTGTAGAATGGGCAGGAAACTGTATGTTTATTTTGTAAATGAGAAGATGAGTTATTAAGAGGCTAGGTGTATGCCTCATTAATGAGAAGTCGCAGATTTGTAAAGTCTTTACACAACGTCAGGTACAGCAGCATAAGTAAACTAAATAAAGATGTCTGTATCATCAAGTTTTCAAATTTAAAAAGTAGTCAATTGAGTATCTGTTTCCATTATAACCAGACTTCAGAGTTAATTACCTTGAATTAAAAGGAGGGATACAATTAATGCCATCATGTTTTCATTTTTTTCATATCTTGTAGAAATTAGAAATATCTGAGCTCTTTAAAAAAAGAAAAAAATAAAACCTATTCAATGTGATGTGCAAAACCCTGTGTTTTACTAAGATAATAAATTCCAGAAATTAACCTTATACTCTTGGAGTAAGGATATACACAAATAAGGGTTTGAGCCAGTCAATGATAAAGTCCAATAAATGGGGCTTCCCTGGTGGCGCCGTGGTTGAGAGTCCGCCTGCCGATGCAAGGGACACGGGTTTGTGCCCTGGTCCGGGAAGATCCCACATGCCACGGAGCAGCTGGGCCCGTGAGCCATGGCCGCTGAGCCTGCGCATCCGGAGCCTGTGCTACGCAACGGGAGAGGCAGCAGCAGTGAGAGGCCCACGTACCGCAAAAAAAAAAAAAAAAAA
>NW_006790101.1:455905-478504 GCF_000442215.2 Lipotes vexillifer
AAAAAAAAAAAAAAAAAAGTTCAATAAATGACTCAGACCATCATTATAAGAGTGGATTTCAGTAGCTGTAGTCAACTAAGGGTTCATAAATGATAGAGAATTTAAGTTGTGCCTGTACTGTGGAATAAGTGAGATGAATATGGAATAAAGAGTAGGCATAAACAAATTTATGATCAGATCAAGGGGTAAATGATTTTTGACTACTGTGGAATATTTATGAGGCTAGAAAGGTAGGTTGTGCTGAGATTACAGGCAGATTTGAAGCAGCAACTTTACTTGATGAATTTTGCAGATGAGGGATCATAATCTATTTTCTATGGGAAGAATAGGTTAGAAACAAGATAATTCTTGCAAGAATCCACAAAAAAAGAGCTCACATAATGTGTTGACAAACGACTTGGAATGAAGGCCAGATTTTGGGGACTTTGGTAAGCAAGGAATAAGATGCAGTCAAAGACAGTTTCTGGGACCTCAAGACTATGTTAGCAAGATAAGTGGTTTAAAGAACTCTTCCTAAGAGCACATACCCTCTGACGGTATTTTCTAAAGGTCTTTTTTTGGAATTAATATAGAAAGAATTCTGGGAAGCAAAGAGAGATGATTGCAAATCAGGTGTTTCACTGCAGGTTTCTTCATAGTCAGTTGCTCACTGATTATGCAAACCCCATATGCAAACCTTTACAATTAGAAAAAAGGCAGCTAAGACTCCAGCATATCATGCAGTAGGTTTGTAAAAACTGATGAGTGCTTTCACTCCAGCATTTCAAAAGCATTAATTTTTCCATTCAGTTATTCTTCTCAAGGTCTTCCAGAGCTTTTTTTAGCTCTTCTTTTATAATTCTTTTCCTGGCAGGATAAACAGTCTTTTAGTTAGGAAGCATTGTATGCTTCCTCTGCCTAAAGCATATGTCTTACTTCTCTTTTCCACTGGGATTTCAGGAATTGGCTTCCTTACTAAGTACAATACAATGTCATATCCCTTCTTCCTTAAACTGAAAGTCATGCAGTAATTATTCATTTTAAAATTTCCTTCAACACATATACCTTCCCAGCCTCCCACACCCACACAAATCACATTTTCATCTTAGCTGTTAAGTTCCTTGCCAGTTACTTGATGAGTTCTGATGATATGCAGAAACACTTTTTTTGGCATATTGTTTCTTTCTGATGCACATAAGCAAGTTTATTTGGATGCTCAGAGTGCATAGAATTTGTTGTTAAGACTGGTAAATTTCAGAAGTCAGTGTAGTGAGATGGTTGTACTTGATTTATTTCTAAAAGATACACGAAGAGAAGCTTTCTAAGTTTTATTGTGCTAAACCACCTCTTTCCATGCCACCAGTTTTACAGTGTACGCCACTCTTGCTAAATTTCGCAGACACCACAAAAAACTGTAGAGAATTTCTGTAAATATAACACTCCCATAATTACTTCAAGAACAGTACACATGTCATCATATTCATCTGCCATTTTCACGGTGGCTTGTCCTTTCTACATTTTATTATTCATTTATGATAGCTATTATAGGCCTTTCAGAGTCTCTCTTGCTCTCCTGAGGAATATTTTTCGCTATTATAGGGCTCTTATGAGAAGACCCAAAGATAGTTATTGCAGAAAACCTGTGAAATGCTATATTAGTACAGGGATTGGCTGGCAGTAAAAGATCTCAAGTTGTTTCAGAGTCCCCCTTGATGAAGATAAAGAGACAGGTTATTCCTGGTGAGGTTTCCTTTTCACCCAAGAGAACCAAGTTATTTTTGATGAGGAGGTTAGAATGCATAAATTAACACAGCTCTGCAAATAAAAGCTGTTTTGGAAAGGTCACCAGGAGCAAAACTAAAAAGGATTTAGGATATATTTGCAAACAGATTTGTGAATGCAGTTTATAACTCTATTTGTCACTAATGGGGAGGTGTGAGGTGCATGAAAAAGAAATGGCAATGTCTTAGCTAGCACAAAGTGCAGGTTTCAACTCTCATCTGAGTAGTACTGTTCATAGGATGTAGAATGTAAGCTCCTCCAGAGAAGGGCACTAGAATGTTCTATTCACTATGTCTCCTAAGCAGCTAGAATGGTGCCTTGCACATAATAGGCTCTCAGTCAATATTTGATGAATGAATACATAAACTTCTACCATATCTGCTAAAGGAGCTCATTAATTTATAATTAATTATTATTTCTTTATGCAGAGTATTTTTTATTTTCATGTTTTGCTTTTGTTTAAGTTGATTTGTCATAATAGAATGGCATAAATTTTAGTCCACAGTAAAAAGCTGATTAGTCAAAATACCTTCTGATCTCTTAATTTGTCACATTTATTTTTATTTCAAAAAGATTTTCAGATGTTTCTTTGAAAATGATATATTATTTTCATTGCTTTAAACCCCTGTAACTGATCATAAGTCTTAAACATTAAGAAATTCATTTAATTTTAGATTTGTTGTAAAGTTATTGATGTTAAACATAAAGTTCCACATTCTACCAAACAACTCTAATCTTGATCTAAACAAACAAACAAACAAAAAAACAACAACACAGAAGGGACAACAGGAAATCATTGAGATATATCTCAATATATCTCAATTTTCATTTAAGTGAAGAAAAGTTTTTCTTGAGGTTTTCTCATTTACCATTTTCTTCTGAACAATTATAAAGGTGAGATAGGATTGGATCTGGAGATTTTTTTAATTCTTCAAATATATATATTTTGATATCAAGTTGTACTAAATGTCACATTATTGCCCAGAATACATCAACTGTAGTCACTAGTCTAACTTTATTAGAATCAACTCTTAAATTATTTGCAGGGTACTATAAAAAAAAAAAAGACTATTGCAGATTTTGACAAAAAAAAAGAAAAAAAAGGGGCTTTTGCTTGAATTCCAGTCCAGCTATTACTAGCCATATAACCTTATACTCTTAATTTTTTAGTCTAATATTCCTCATGTGATAAAAGTAAAATTTTAACAAGTCCTGTAATTCACAGGATAATTGGAGAATTAAGTGAAATCAATATTATGGACACAGGAGGATGAAAGAATTTAGATTTAGTTCTAAAGCAGTTAGAAATATTCTGGATTCATAGATACTTATCACTTTTGGCAGAAACCATTGGCAGATATCTAGAGCAATAACTGTGAGATCTGTGTGCAAGAGGAAAGGCATAGGTTAAAACACAAAGCTTGGTGACTTGTCCCAGTCCTCTGTTTTTGGTCATGTCCTCCTGGACATGATACTTCTTTTGTTTAAACACCAATCTTTGAATTTACAAAATATTGATACTTATCTGCCTCATTGAATTCTTGTGACGATACCATTAAATAGTATATTTTTAAAACATTTTAACATTGGGTAATTTCTATACATGTATAAAGCCTTGTTGCAGCCGGTCAACCATTATGTCTGTGATCCTTCTTTATACTGAACAATTCTTTGCAACATTAAAAACATGAAGTTTTGTCTTATATTATTCCTTGTATCCTCATATATGCCTGGCCATTTCTTGCTTTCCAAGTATCCTTAGCTATCTGGTTGCAGGTACATTACAAATGTCCTCAAGGCCTATGAGGGAACAGAATTGGTCCCTCAAGAATCACGTCACTGTGAATTTTAAAACAGCAAAAGCAAAATCCAAAACAGACACAGAAATGAATTTTCTGTGTGATGATACTGGTACCTACCCAATGCATCCCTTTCTTCTCTCTCAAGTTTCTATGAGTCCCTACTCTCATATTTAACAATTGTTAGAATACTGACCAAGAAGAAGGTCATCTAGGCCCAAGGGTATAGAGACCTCTTAATGTGCTTGGAGTAGTTGAGTGTTGTTTTCTTCTATCTGTACTTTGTGCATAATACAAGACACAGTCAATGCTTTGGGTTTCATTATAGCTCAGCACAAAGCTCTTTAATGGACCATGCTTGTTCTTGTGATGTGTTCATTGCCCAGGTATCCAACAGCTTGTGTCAGTCATCTTAGTTGTATTAGCTACCTATAAATGCAGCTCCCTGCAAGATGAAATGACCTGGGACCAATTAATTGAAAATGGGGGGGAAAATGTAGTAAATGCTGTTGGGAGTGATTTAACAAAACTAGCTATGCATCAATTGCAGATGGCCAGAGACACTGCTTGCCAAATGGAGTTGGCTACGTACGAAGGAGAACATACTGTTCAAGCAGCAGGACTTGTGAAGGATGTAGAAATTCCAGCAAAATGGGCATGAACAGATGCAACATTATCTAGGTTCAACAAATGTAAGTGTTCTCTCATTGTTTAGTTGTTGTTGTTGTTGGTTCAAATAAGATGTATTTTATGGGGATGGGTATGTTAAACTTCAAGTGATTCGCTGAGGTCATTAAGCCTAGAGCCCCATAGATCTCTTGGCTACAAACAACTCTAGAAAGTTACTTATTTGGGACTTACTGTTAAATTTTCTGTGCATGTTTTAATTGAATAAGACTTTTCCTAATTATAGTCATGTGGCTAAAAATTTCATCCTCCATGTCGTTCTCATCATAAATGATCATTCTCTATCAATGATAAGCTTTTTGGTTTACTCAAAGACAAACCATCATGTTCATGAATGAGAAAGCTGTCTTCCAATGTTTAAACGCATCTTCTCTAATTTGAAGCATCTGAACCAATTTCTAGCCTTCAAATAAAAGTTATGGATTTAAGAAGTATAGAAATTCCCTTGATGGAAGTACATTTTTATGCTTCTACTAGACATGCAGTAGGCCAAGATAATGACCTTTCACCTGGATCTATAAACATATCTTTATTGAAACCTTTTGACAATTCCGTTTTGCTTTTGGATATCCTCATATAAGAAATTTCTGAACAATGTTATAGTGACACATTGAATCTGTACATGAACATTCAACTTAGTGATAGTGATAACCTCTAGGAAGTGAAGGACACTAGACTCCAGGTAAATTTTGAATACAAAACAAAAACATTATAACTGAGTTATTTGTAGTGAGGTGGATGGACCTAGAGACTGTCATACAGAGTGAAGTAAGTCAGAAAGAGAAAAACAAATACTGTATGCTAACACATATATCAGAAGAACCTAGGGGCAAGACAGGAATAAAGATGCAGACCTACTAGAGAATGGACTTGAGGATACGGGGAGGGGGAAGGGTAAGCTGTGACAAAGTGAGAGAGTGGCATGGACATATATACACTACCAGATGTAAAGTAGATAGCTAGTGGGAAGCAGCCGCATAGCACAGGGAGATCAGCTCGGTGTTTTGTGACCATGTAGAGGGGTGGGAAAGAGAGGGTGGGAGGGAGGGAGATGCAAGAGGGAAGAGATATGGGGACATATGTATATGTATAACTGATTCGCTTTGTTATAAAGCAGAAACTGAAATACCACTGTGAAGCAATTATACTCTAATAAAGATGTTAAAAAAAAAAAAGAAGAATATTGTACACTACCCTCCTCTCGTTTTAGCCATTTAGAACCTGATTAAAATCACCCAAAGTAGGGCTTCCCTGGTGGCGCAGTGCTTGAGAGTCCGCCTGCCGATGCAGGAGACGCGGGTTCGTGCCCCGTTTCGGGAAGATCCCACATGCCGCGGAGCGGCTGGGCCCGTGAGCCATGGCCACTGAGCCTGCGCGTCCGGAGCCTGTGCTCCGCAAATGGGAGAGGCCACAACAGTGAGAGGCCCGCATAACGCAAGGAAAAAAAAAAAAAAAAAAAAAAATCACCCAAAGTAATTTACTAATTAGATCTCAGCCACAAGTTCTACGATTCATCCCAGTTGCCAAATAGCTTCCATTACTCAGCAATCATATCGTTTTGTACCCGTGTCTCAATATCATCAACTATAATATTTTCCAAATAATTGTTAATAAGCTAGCCAGTATTCCTACAGTGACTTTAAGATTGTAAAATGGCATGAGAATATTATTTATCAGTATGGCTCGGTTATACTCTCTGACACTCACATGAATGATATCAAAAATAAGTTTATACCATAGCAAAATGATTTATGGGATAAATTAAAGTGCTGGTACTTAAACTTTTCAAGCAGATGTGTGGGACATTTACTACGTACCAATTGTTTGAGGTTGGGATTCAGAAATACCTTACTTGTCACATTGAAAATTGCTATTCATGACTCACTTGTCACTATGTTGTCACAAGTGTCTCTTTAAAATATAATTTAATGGACATATGCCACATACATAGTAGACTATCAACACAGAGGAATTCGATTTACTCTTTTTATTTTGATGGTAAGAATCTCTTATTTATTTATTTATTTATTTATTTATTTATTTATTTATTTATTATATTAAATAACAGACATTTATTTCTCACAGTTCTAGAGACTGGGAAGTCCAAGATCAAGGTGTCAGTAATTCGATTCTTGGTGACAACCTTCTTCCTGGTTTGTAAACATCCTCTTTCTGCATATATATATATATATATATATATAATTTTTAAATTAAATTAATTTCTTTTTACACAGCAGGTTCTTATTAGTTATCAATTTTATACATATTAGTGTATGTATATCAATCCCAAGCTCCCAATTCATCACAACACCACTCCCACCCCCACCTCATTCTCCCCCTTGGTATCCATATGTTCGTTCTGTACATCTGTGTCTCAATTTCTGCCCTGCAAACCAGCTCATCTGTACCATTTTTCTAGGTTCCATATATATGCGATAATATACAATATTTGTTTTCCTCTTCCTGACTTACTTCACTCTGTATGGCAGTCTCTAGATCCATCCACATCTCTACAAATGAACCAATTTTGTTCCTTTTTATGGCTGAGTAATATTCCATTGTATATATGTACCACATCTTCTTTATCCAGTCGTCTGTCAATGGGCATTTAAGTTGATTCCAAGAGCTGGTTATTGTAAATAGTGCTGCAATGAATAGTGAGGTGCGTGCGTCTTTTTGAATTATGGTTTTCTCTGGGTGTATGGCCAGTAGTAGGATTGCTGGATCATATGGTAATTCTGTTTTTAGTTTTTTAAGGAACCTTCATACTGTTCTTCATAGTGGCAGTATCAATTTACATTCCCAACAGTGCAAGAGGGTTCCCTTTTCTCCACACCATCTCCAGCATTTGTTATTTGTAGATTTTTCTAGTGATGCCCATTATAACTGCTGTGAGGTGATATCTCATTGTAGTTTTGACATGCATTTCTCTAATAATTAGTGATGTTGAGCAGCTTTTCCTGTGTTTGTTGGCCATCTGTATGTCTTCTTTAGAGAAATGTCTATTTAGGACTTCTGCCCATTTTTTGATTGGGTTCTTTGCTTTTTTAATATTGAGCTGCATGAGCTGTTTATATATTTTGGAGATTGATCCTTTGTCTATTGATTTGTTTGTAAATATTTTCTCCCATTCTGAGGGTTTTCTTTTCATCTTGTTTGTAGTTTCCTTTGCTTTGCAAAAACGTTTAAGTTTCATTAGGTCCTCTTTGTTTATTTTTGTTTGTATTTCCATAACTCTAGGGGGTGGAACAAAAAAGTTCTTGCTGTGATTTATGTCAAAGAGTGTTCTTCCTATATTTTCGTCTAAAAGTTTTATAGTGTCCAGTCTTAAATTTAGGTCTCTAATCCATTTTGAGTTTATACTTGTGTATGGTGTTAAGAAGTGTTCTAATTTCATTTTTTTACATGTAACTCTCCAGTTTTCCCAGCACCACTTATTGAAGAGACTGCCTTTTCCCTATTGTATACCCTTGCCTCCTTTGTCATAGATTAGTTGACCATAAGTGTGTGCATTTATTTCTGGGCTTTCTATCCTTTTCCATTGATCTATATTTTTGTTTTTGTGCCATTACCATACTGTGATTACTGTAGCTTTGTAGTATAGTCTGGATACATAGAAACTGATTCCTCCCTCTCTGCTTTTTTCCCTCAAGACTGCTTTGGCTATTTGGGATCTTTGTGTCTCCATAGAAATTTAAGATTTTTTACGTAAAAATGACACTGGTAATTTGATAGGGATTGCATTGAATCTGTAGATTGCTTTGGGTAGTATAGTCATTTTCATAATATTGATTCCTCCAATTCAAGAACATGGTATATCTATCCATCTGTTGTATCATCTTTAATTTCACCCATGTCTTATAGTTTTCTGCATACAGGTTTTTGTCTCCCTAAGTAGGTTTATTCCTAGGTATTTTATTCTTTTTGTTGCAATGGTAAATGGAAGTGTTTCCTTAATTTCTCTTTCACATTACTCATCATTAGTGTATAGGAATGCAAGAGATTTCTGTGCATTAATTTTGTATCCTGCAACTTTACCAAATTCATTGATTAGCTCTAGTACTTTTCTGGTGTCAACTTTAGGATTCTCTATGTATAGTAACATGTCATCTGCAAACATTGACAGTTTTACTCTTTCTTTTCGAATTTGTAATCCTTTTATTTCTTTTTCTTCTCTGATTGCCATGGCTAGGACTTGAAAATTATGTGAGAGTGGACATCCTTTTCTTGATCCTTATCTTAGAGGAAATGCTTTCACCGTTGAGAATGATGTTTGCTGTGGGTTTATCGTATATGGCCTTTGTTGAGGTAGGTTCCCTCTGTGCCTACTTTCTGGAGATTTTTTTATCATAAATGGGTGTTGAATTTTCTCAAAAGCTTTTTATGAATCTAATGAGATGATCATATATTTTTTTTTTTTAACATCTTTATTGGGGTATAATTGCTTTACAATGGTGTGTTAGTTTCTGCTTTATAACAGAGTGAATCAGTTATACATATACATATGTTCCCATATCTCTTCCCTCTTTGTCTCCCTCCCTCCCACCCTCCCTATCCCACCCCTCCAGATATGATATCACTCATATGTGGAATCTAACAAATAATACAAATGAATCTATATATAAAACAGAAATAGGCTCACAGACATAGAAAACAAACTTATGGTTATAAAGAGGAGAGAGAGGGGTAGAGGGACAAATTAGGAGTATGGGATTAACAAACTACTATACATAAAATAGATAAGCAACAAGGATTTACTGTACAGCAAAGGGAATTATATTCAATAACTTGTAACGGAATATAATCTGCAAAAAAAATAATCACTATGCTGTACACTTGCAACTTACCCAATATTGTAAATCAACTATACTTCAATTTAAAAAAAGGCCACACTACTATTTTACTTTTTATAATAGCAAATATACTATTCTTAAAACACATACAAATAATGTAATGGTATTTTAAAATCATATTTTAGATGCAGTGGGAGTGTTTATGCTTGAAATAATAACTTCTTGCTAAAATAAGTAACTGATTCTAATTTGTTTTCTAATTCTGGATTTTTGTATGTTGAGCTTGCTTTGAATCACCGTTTGCTTTTCTTTAAGGCTTCACATTGACTTTCTTCTAGTTGAGCTTTTGTCTCTTCTTCCCCCAAAGCCTTAATTTCCTTGTAATTTGTACCAGGGTATTTACCCATATAGAGGTGCACAAAAAGGTACTAAGATCCCTAGGTACCTTGCAGCATAAGTGCTACCCTCTTGCAATGTCACTATTGCTCTGAAAATCTTGCAAAATACTCCCTACTGACTGTAGAAACCCTTACTTACAAATTCTTCCCTGGTAGAATCTCTTGGAATACATTCCCTTCCAAATGGTCCTGGTGAGTTTCTTGATTGACAGACTTGACAAAATATTAATAAGGTGGCCTCATAATTCATTACTGTCAAAAGCCAATTCAGAAGACCTGAGGCTATTGGCCTAATTCTGTTATTAAAGTTATTGATGTCTACTATATACCTAGCCCTTTGCTAAGTGTAAGGAAGATAAGAAGGCACAATGCCTGCCCTCTTTTTCTTATGGTGTAGGAGAGGAAAAGCAAAGTACACAGTAATTTATACAATGAAAGCTATATGCCAAATGGATGGGCAAGCCAACTTTTAATCTGGGAGCCAATTGACTTGCCACTGCCAATGGTCTGCAAGTATCTTCTCATTTGGGAATTGGCTTTCAAACCATAAGCCTATGCATCAGTTCACAAAATACTTATGCCTTGTTCATGAGCAGAAATAAATAAATGAGCAGATGAGCGTGCCAGGGTACAGTTAATGCAGTTAGTATATACATTTGTCACTTGGGAGGAGTACAAGTCAAGAACTGGCAGAGGCAGCTGCTTAGGCAGCTCTGCTGTGATTTAAGCCACAATCTAAATACAACTGCAAGTTTCTGCCTCAGGGGACACGGGGACAGCTAAACAACCGACATCAGGTCATTTCCACAATTGTTATGGTGTCCACACTGTCCACACTGCCACAGAATGGCTTTAAGCAGGAAAATGGAATGATCAGATTTGGGTTTTTAGAAGAATGCTCTGCAGTGGATTAAGAGGGAGTAAAACCAGAGATAGAATGACTTATTAAGAGAACACCAGAGGGACTTCCCTGGTGGCGTAGTGGTTAAGAATCTGCCTGCCAAGGCAGGGGACACAGGTTCTATCCCTGGTCCGGGAAGATCGCACATGCCGTGGAGCAACTAAGCCTATGTGCCACAGCTACTGAGCCCACGCGCTCTAGGGCTCACATGCCACAACTATTGAGCCCGTGTGTGCTGCAACTACTGAAGCCTGCACTCCTAGTGCCCATGCTCCACAACAAGAGAAGCCACCACAATGAGAAGCCCACGCACCGCAATGAAGAGTGGCCCCTGCTCGCTGCAACTAAAGAAAACACCCGCATGTAGCAACAAAGACCCAACGTGTCCAAACATATAATTAAAAAAAAAAGAGAGAGAGAGAGTGGTGTTGGAGTGGTCTGGAGGAGAGAGGGTAGTGACCTTGAAGAGGTGGTAGCAGTGAGTAGAAGGGGTAGATTTGAGAGCTACTGCAGAGAGAATCGATTTAACTTGGGAAATGATTGGATATGGTTGTAGAAATGAGGGTGAAGGAAGAGTCAAGGATAAGTAACAGTTTCTGTCCAGGCAGTTGAAGTGATAAGCATCTTCTCAAAGAACCAGCTTTTAGTTTTATTGATCTTTGCTATTGTTTCCTTCATTTCTTTTTCGTTTATTTCTGATCTGATTTTTATGATTTCTTTCCTTGTGCTAACTCTGGGGGTTTTTTGTTCTTCTTTCTCTAATTGCTTGAGGTGCAAGGTTAGGTTGTTTATTTGAGATGTTTCCTGCTTCTTAAGGTGGGCTTGTATTGCTATAAACTTCCCTCTTAGAACTGCTTTTGCTGCATCCCATAGATTTTGGGTCGTTGTATCTCCATTGTCATTTGTTTCTAGGTATTTTTTAATTTCCTCTTTGATTTCTTCAGTGATCACTTCGTTATTAAGTAGTGTATTGTTTAGCCTCCATGTGTTTGTATTATTTACAGATCTTTTCCTATAATTGTTATCTAGTCTCATGGCGCTGTGTTCAGAAAAGATACTTAATACAATTTCAATTTTCTTAAATTTACCAAGGCTTGATTTGTGACCCAAGATATGATCTATCCTGGAGAATGTTCCATGAGCACTTGAGAAAAATGTGTATTCTGTTGTTTTTGTATGGAGTGTCCTATAAATATCAATTAAGTCCATCTTGTTTAATGTATCATTTAAAGCTTGTGTTTCCTTATTTATTTTCATTTTGGATGATCTGTCCATTGGTGAAAGTGGGGTGTTGAAGTCCCCTACTATGAATGGGTTACTGTCGATTTCCCCTTTTATGGCCGCTCGTTTTTGCCTTATGTATTGAGGTGATCCTATGTTGGGTGCATAAATATTTACAATTGTTATATCTTCTTCTTGGGTCAATCCCTTAATCATTATGTAGTGTCCTTCCTTGTCTCTACTGATAGTCCTTATTTTAAAGTCTATTTTGTCTGATATGAGAATTGCTACTCCAGCTTTCTTTTGGTTTCCATTTCCATGGAATATCTTTTTACATCCCCTTACTTTCAATCTGTATGTATCTCTAGGTCTGAAGTGGGTCTCTTGTAGGCAGCATATATATGGGTCTTGTCTTTGTATCCATTCAGCCAATCTGTGTCTTTTGGTGGGAGCATTTAGTCCATTTACATTTAAGGTAATTATCGATATGTATGTTCCTATTCCCATTTTCTAAATTGTTTTGGGTTCATTATTATAGGTCTTTTCCTTCTCTTGTGTTTTTGTCTAGAGAAGTTCCTTTAGCATTTGTTGTAAAGCTGGTTTGGTGGTGCTGAACTCTCTCAGCTTTTGCTTGTCTGTAAAGGTTTTAATTTCTCCATCAAATCTGAATGAGATCCTTGCTGGGTAGAGTAATCTTGGTTGCAGGTTTTTCTCCTTCATCACTTTCAGTATGTCCTGCCACTCCCTTCTGGCTTGTAGAGTTTCTGCTGAAAGATCAGCTGTTAACCTTATGGGGATTCCCTTGTGTGTTATTTGTTGTTTTTCCCTTGCTGCTTTTAATATGCTTTCTTTGTATTTAGTTTTTGACAGTTTGATTAATATGTGTCTTGGCGTATTTCTCCTTGGATTTATCCTGCATGGGACTCTCTGTGCTTCCTGTACTTGATTAACTATTTCCTTTCCCATATTAGGGAAGTTTTCAACTATAATCTCTTCAAATATTTTCTCAGTCACTTTCTTTTTCTCTTCTTCTTCTGGAACCCCTATAATTCGAATGTTGGAGTGTTTAATGTTGTCGCAGAGGTCTCTGAGACTGTCCTCAGCTCTTTTCATTCTTTTTTCTTTATTCTGCTCTGCAGTAGTTATTTCCACTATTTTATCTTCCAGGTCACTTATCCGTTCTTCTGCCTCATTTATTCTGCTATTGATCCCATCTAGAGTATTTTTCATTTCATTTATTGTGTTGTTCATCATTGTCTGTTTCATCTTTATTTCTTCTAGGTCCTTGTTAACTGCTTCTTGCATTTTGTCCATTCTATTTCCAAGATTTTGGATCATCTTTACTATCATTATTCTGAACTCTTTTTCAGGTAGACTGCCTATTTCCTCTTCATTTGTTAGGTCTGGTGGGTTTTTATCTTGCTCCTTCATCTGCTGTGTGTTTTTCTGTCTTCTCATTTTGCTTATCTTACTGTGATTGGGTTCACCTTTTTGCAGGCTGCAAGTTCGTAGCTCCCGTTGTTTTTGATGTCTGTCTCCAGTGGCTAAGGTTGGTTCAGTGGGTTGTGTAGGCTTCCTGGTGGAGGGGACTAGTGGCTGTGTTGTGGTGTATGAGGCTAGATCTTGTCTCTCTAGTGGGCAGGTCCACGTCTGGTGGTGTGTTTTGGGGTGTCTGTGGACTTATTATGATTTTAGGCAGCCTCTCTGCTAGTGGGTGGGGTTGTGTTCCTGTTTTGCTATATGGTTGGCATAGGTTGTCCAGCACTGTAGCTTGCTGGTCGTTGAGTGAAGCTGGGTGCTAGTGCTGAGATGGAGATCTCTGTGAGATTTTCACCATTTGATATTATGTGGGGCTGGGAGGTCTCTTCTTGACAAGTGTTCTGAAGTTGGCTGTCCCACCTCAGAGGCAGAGTCCTGAGTCCTGGCTGGAGCAGCAAGAGCCTTTCATCCACTCGGCTCAGAATAAAAGGGAGAGAAAGTAGAGAGAATTAGTAGAAGTAGGAGGAAATAGGAAAGAAAGAAAGAAAGCAAGAAAGAAAGGAGGGAAGGAAGAAAGAAAGAAAGAAGAAAAGAAAGGAAGAAGGCAAAAGGAAAGAAAGGAGGGAAGGAGGGAGGGAGGAGGGAAGGAAGGAAAAAATACAGGAAGAAAGAAGATACAGTAAAATAAAATAAAATATAATGAAGTTATTGAGTTAAAAAAATAATTATTTAGAGACAAAATAAAAGGGATGGATAGAACCTTAGGACAAATGGTGGAAGCAAAGTTATAGAGACAAAATCTTACATAGAAACATACACATATACCCTCACGAAAAGAGGTAAAGGGGAAAAAAATCATAAAACTTGCTCTCCAAGTCCACCTCCTCAATTTGGGATGATTCGTTGTCTAAAAGAGGGAAGGAAGGAAGGAAAGATAGAAGGTAAAGTATAATAGAGTTCTTTAAATTAAAATTAATTATTTAAAAAAATTAAAGAAAAACAAAACAATGGATGGATAGAACGCTAGGACAAATGGTGGAAGCAAACCTATACAGACAAGATCTCACACAGAAGCATACACATACACATTCACAAAAAGAGGAAAAGGGGAAAAAAATCATAGATCTTGCTCTAGAAGTCCGCCTCCTCAATTTGGGATGATTCGCTGTCTATTCATGTATTCCACAGAGGCAGGGTACATCAAGTTGATTGTGTAGCTTTAATCCGCTGTTTCTGAGGCTGCTGGGAGAGATTTCCCTTTTTCTTCTTTGTTCTCACAGCTCACAGGGGCTCAGCTTTCGATTTGGCCCTGCCTCTGCGTGTAGGTCGCTGGAGGGCGTCTGTTTTTTGCTCAGGCAGGACGGGGTTAAAGGAGCCACTGACTCGGGGGCTCTGGCACACTCTGGCCGGGGGGAGGGAGGGGCACGGAGTGCGGGGCAGGCCTGCGGTGGCAGAGGCCGGCGTGACGTTGCACCAGCCTGAGGCCCGCCGTGTGTTCTCCCTGAGAAATTGTCCCTGGATCCCGGGAACCTGGCAGTGGTGGGCTGCACAGGCTCCCCGGAAGAGGGGTGTGGATAGTGACCTGTGCTCGCACACAGGCCCCTTGGTGGCGGCAGCAGCAGCCTTAGCGTCTCCCGCCCGTCTCTGGGGTCCGTGCTTTTAGCCGCGGCTCGCGCCCGTTTCTGGAGTTCCTTTAGGCAGCGCTCTTAAAACCCCTCTCCTCACGCACCAGGAAACACAGAGGCAAGAAAAAGTCTCTTGCCTCCTCAGCAGGTGCAGCCTTTTCCCCGGACTCCCTCCTGGCTAGCCGTAGCGCACTAACCCCTTCGGGCTATGTTCAAGTCGCCAACCCCAGTCCTCTCCCTGAGCTCCGACCGAAACCGAAACCGAGCCTCAGCTCGCAGCCCCGCCCGCCCCGGCGGGTGAGCACACAAGCCTCTCGGGCTGGTGAGTGCCGGTCGGCGCCGATCCTCTGTGCGGGAATCTCTCCGCTTTGCCCTCCGCACCCCTGTTGCTGCGCTCTCCTCCGCGGCTCCGAAGCTCCCCGCTCCGCCTCCCGCAATCTCTGCCCGCGAAGGGGCTTCCTAGTGTGTGGAGACCTTTCCTCCTTCACAGCTCCCTCCCACTGGTGCAGGTGCCGTTCCTATTCTATTGTCTCTGTTTTTAATTAATTTTTTCTTTTGCCCTACCCAGATACATGGGGAGTTTCTTGCCTTTTGGGAGGTCTGAGGTCTTCTGCCAGCATTCAGTAGGTGTTCTGTAGGAGTTGTACCACATGTAGATGTATTTCTGGTGTATTTGTGGGGAGGAAGGTGATCTCCGCGTCTTACACCTCCGCCATCTTTCCACTGCCCCCTGATCATATGTTTTTTATTCTTCAATTTGTTAATATGGTGTATCACATGGATTGATTTGCATATATTGAAGAATACTTGCATCCCTGGGTTAAATCCCTCTTGTTCATGGTGTATGATACTTTTAATGTGTTGTTGGATTCTGTTTGCTAGTATTTTGTTGAGGATATTTGCATTTATATTCGTCAGTGATATTGGTTTGTAATTTTCTTTTTTTGTAGTATGTTAGTATGGTTTTGGTATCAGGGTGATGGTGGCCTGATAGAATGAGTTTGGGTGTGATCCTTCCTCTACAAGTTTTTGGAAGGGTTTGAGAAGGAAGCGTGTTAGCTCTTCTCTAAATGTTTTATATAATTCACCTGTGAAGTCGTCTGGTGCTGGACTTCTGTTTGTTGGAAGATTTTCAATCACAGTTTCAATTCCATTACTTGTGATTGGTCTGTTCATATTTTCTGGCTCTCCCTGGTTCAGTCTTGGAAGGTAGTAACTTTCTAAGAATTTGTCTATTTCTTCCAGGTTGTCCATTTTATTGGCATAGAGTTGCTTGTAGTAGTCTCTTAGGATGCTTTGTATTTCTGTGGTGTCTGTTGTAACTTCTCCTTTTTCATTTCTAATTTTATTGATTTGAGTCCTCTCCCTCTTTTTCTTGATGAATCTGGCTAATTGTTTATCAATTTTGTTTATCTTCTTAAAGAACCAGCTTTTAGTTTTATTGATCTTAGCCATTGTTTTCTTTGTCTCTATTTCATTTATTTCTCCTCAGATCTTTATGATTTCTTCCCTTCTACTAACTTTGGGTTTTGTTTGTTTTACTTTCTCTAGTTACTTTAGGTGTAAGGTTAGATTCTGTATTTGAGATGTTTGTTGTTCCTAGAGGTAGGCCTGTACTGCTATAAACCTCCCTCTTAGAAGTGCTTTTGCTGCATCGCATAGGTTTTGTATCGTCGAGTTTTCATTGTCATTTGTCTCCAAGTATTTTTTGGTTTCATCTTTTATTTCTTAAGTGATCTCTTGGTTATTTAGTAACGTATTGTTTAGCCTCCATGTGTCTGTCTTTTTTACGTTCTTTTCCCTGTACTTGATTTCTAATATCACAGTGCTGTGGTCAGAAAAGATTCTTGATATGATTTCAATTATCTTAAATTTACTGAGGCTTGATTTGTTACCTAAGATGTGATCTATCCTGGAGAGTGATCCATGCACACTTGAGAAGAAAGTGTAATCTACTGTTTTTGGATGAAATGTCCTATAAATATCAGTTAAATCTATTTGGTCTACAGTGTCATTTAAAGTTTGTGTTTCCTTATTAATTTTCTGTTTGGATGATCGTTCCATTTGTGTAAATGAGCTGTTAAAGTCCCCCACTATTATTGTGTTACTGTTGATTTCCTCTTTTATACCTGTTAGCAATTTCCTTATGTATTGTGGTGCTCCTATGTTGGTTGCATATATATTTATAATTGTTATATTGTCTTCTTGGTTTGATCCATTGATCATTATGTAGTGCCCTTCCTTGTCTCTTGTAACTTTCTTTATTTTAAAGTCTATTTTATCTGATATGAATATTGCTACTCCAGCTTTCTTTTGATTTTCATTGCATGGAATATCGTTTTCCATCCTTTCACTTTCAGTCTGTATGTGTACCTAGGTCTGAAGTAGGTCTCTTGTAGACAGCATATATATGTGTCTTGTTTTTGTATCCATTCAGTGAGCCTGTGTCTTTTGGTTAGAGAATTTAATCCATTCACATTTAGGCTGATTATCAATATGCATGTTCCTATTATCATTTTCTTACTTGTTATGGGTTTGTTTTTGTAGGTCCTTTTCTTCTCTTGTGTTTTCCACTTAGAGAAGTTCCTTTATCATTTGTTGAATAGCTGGTTTGGTGGTGCTGAATTCTCTTAGCTTTTGCTTGTCTGTAAAGCTTTTGATTTCTCTGTCGAATCTGAGTGAGATCTTTGCTGGGTAGAATAATCTTGGTTTTAGGTTCTTCCCTTTCATCACTTTAAATATGTCATGCCACTCCCTTCTAGCTTGTAGAGTTTCTGCTGAGAAATCAGCTGTTAACTTTATGGGAGTTCCCTTGTATGTTATTTGTCATTTTTCCCTTGTTGCTTTCAATAATTTTTCTTTGTCTATATTTTTTGTTAATTTGATTACTATGTGTCTTGGTGTGTTTCTCCTTGGGTTTATCCTATATGGGACTCTCTGCACTTCCTGGACTTGGGTAGCTTTTTCGTTTCCCATGCTAGGGAAGTTTTCGACTATAATCTCTTCAAATATTTTCTTGGGTCCTTTCTCTCTCTCTTCTCCTTCTGGGACCCCTATAATGCAAATGCTGTTGTGTTTAATGTTGTCCTAGAGGTGTCTTAGACTATCTTCATTTCTTTTCCTTCTTTTTTCCTTATTCTGTTCTGCAGCAGTGAATTCAACCATTGTGTCTTCCGGGTCACTTATCTGTTCTTCTGCCTCAGTTATTCTGCTTTTGATTCCTTCTAGTGTATTTTTCATTTCAGTTATTGTACTGTTCATCTCTGGTTGTTTGTTCTTTAATTCTTCTAGGTGTTTGTTCTTTAATTCTTCTAGCTCTTTGTTAAACATTTCTTTCATCTTCTCGATTTTTGCCTCCATTCTTTTTCTGAGAGCCTGGATCATCTTCACTATCATTATTCTGAATTCTTTTTCTGGAAGGTTGCCTATCTGCACTTCATTTAGTTGTTTTTTCTGGGGTTTTATCTTGTTCCTTCATCTGGTACACAGTCCTCTGTCTCTTCATCTTGTCTCTCTTTCTGTGAATGTGGTTTTTGTTCCACTGGCTGCAGGACTGTAGTTCTTGCTTCTACTGTCTGCCCTTGGTGGGTGAGGCTATCTAAAAGGGTTTTTCAAATTTTCTGATGGGAAGGACTGGTGGTGGGTAGAGTTGTGTGTTTCTCTCGTGGGTAGAGCTCAGTAAAATTTTAATCTGCTTGTCTGCTGATGGGTGGGACTGAGTTCCCTCCCTGTTGTTTTTTTGACTGGAGGCAACCCAACACTGGAGCCTACCTGGGCTCTTTTTGGGGGTTAATGACAGACTCTTGGGGGGCTCACACTGAGTAGTACTTCCCAGTATTTCTGTTGCCAGTGTCCTTGTCCTCACGTTGACCCACACCCACCCCATGTCTCTGCAGGAGACCCTTCAACACTAGCAGGTAGGTCTGGTTCAGTCTCCTATGGCATCATGCTCCTTGCCCTGGGTCCCGATGTGCACACTACTCTGTGTGTGCCCTCCAAGATTGGATTCTCTGTTTCCCCAAGTCCTGTCAAAGTCCTGTAATCAAATCCTGCTAGCTTCCAAGTCTGATTCTCTAGGAATACCTCTTTCATTTGCCAGACCTCCAGGTTGGGAACCCTCACATGGGGCTCAGAACCTTTACTCCAGTTGGTGGACTCCCATGGTATAAGTGTTCCCCAGTTTGTGAGTCACCCACCCAACAGTTATGGGATTTTATTTTATTGTGATTGTGCCCCTCTTACCATCTCATTGTGGCTTCTCCTTTGTTTTGGATGTGGGGTATCTTTTTTGGTGAGTTTCAGTGTCTTCCTGTCAGTGACTGTTCAGCAGTTAGTTGTGATTCTGGTGCTCTCACAAGAGATAGTGAGAGCACATCCTTCTACTCTGCCACCTTGAACCAATCTCTTGATTTACTCTCTTAAGTACCAAAACAAAAGGCAAGTGAATATGATTCTCTCAAGACCCAGAAAAAATCCTTCCAAACTCTTTGAAAGAAATCTGCCTTTAGTGGGTTCACATGAAAGAGGAGATGCATCCTAATTTTGTGCTAATTCAAAGAACATCATAACACATGCATGTAAAAAATTAAACTTTGTCACATGTAACTAGGTTTAGTTACTCTTCTACGTTCCCATCCCACTGAGTTGGTGTGAAAATTCATATCACAGTGTTTCAGGGTTTTCCACTCTGATGAGCCATGTTTAAAGAGCACTAAATTATTTCAAAGGACTTGGGGGAAAAAACTTCCAGCCTTCAGTCACCTGTCCATATATCTTTGACCCTCTTAGTTCTACTATTTGCTGTCCAGCAGCTCTTTGTGTTTCACTGTTACCCTTGGGATACCAGATTGTGAGAGTGAGAAGGTATACTTTATAAGCATGATCTCAAAGGTTCCTTTGCTTTGATTATCTGACAAATTTCTGTGTGGTTTATTGCATCTTTGCACATTAACAAAATAGGGATGGACCTCTCTCTTTTGGTCTTTTCTTTTCTGCCAAGACTGGGAATTTGCATTCTAATCACCTTTGGGGGATTAAGAATTAGATAGATGCACAATTTTTCCTAATGTTTCTAGGTAAAATGTTTTTCCAATACATGCAAACTCAACTCCAGCTCTGGAATAGAATATTTTTAGGTTGTCTCTAATTTCTACCTTAATGGCCATGGAGTAAGAATAAGATCCTGGATCTCACAGAAAAAAACAACAGAGTACCTGTGTATTCAAAAACAACAGGCTAATCATAACATTGATGTTAATGTGCAGGTCATACTTGGATATATTGCCCACCTTTAAAACAATTTCTTTTCAGGGCCAAGTCAGAGAACATAACATGAACATCTCTTAAACACTTATGCATCAATTTCAATTTGAAACTTTTGCAAATTCTCAGAGGCCACCTTGAAGACAAATAAGATCTGGAATCACAACAAATTTTTAGGTGTGTTCATAAAGTTTTCTATATTTTGGACACTATGTGTTGAAGCTATAAAGATATCTCAGGAAGTCAGAATCCATCCAGCAAGTGTACTTTTAGAAACATATGCAGAGCTACCTGGTAGCTCCTATGGGATTTCAAACAGCCTCTGAAGGACAAAAAGAGATGATACTTTACAAAAGCATTTCTGAAACAGAAGGAAACATGAGTTTGGGCCATAAATAACTGAAAATAATCTTTTTGTCTCACTATTATAAAATTAATCTGTGCTTGACTATGAAAAAAGTCCACATCAATTAGTGGAAGGAATGGATGAAGTGGAAATGAGATTATTTTCATGGGGAACTGAAGAGAATAAAAAAATATACACATGTAGGGCTTCCCTGGTGGTGCAGTGGTTGGGAGTCCGCCTGCCGATGCAGGGGATACGGGTTCGTGCCCCGGTCTGGGAGGATCCCACATGCCGTGGAGCGGCTGGGCCCGTGAGCCATGGCCGTTGAGCCTGCTCGTCCGGAGCCTGTGCTCCACAATGGGAGAGGCCACAACAGTGAGAGGCCCACATACGGCAAAAAAAAAAATATATATATATACACATGTATATACCAAAAAAAGAAAAAAAAAATTTCTATCACAGCTGCCAGTGTTAGAAATACCTGTACAGATATTCTAGCCTTGCACCAATGAATTAAGGCACATGAGTAGTTTTCAATTGAATTTTATAAATAAACTGATATAATTTAAGAATAGAACATACTGTTTTTTAGTTAGTGATGAAATTTGAAGTAACTCTATTATGTATATCCCTTTTAAATAAAATATGCTGAAACCATGAATTCAGAAAACACAGGAAAATTTTTGTGAATGTTTTTGATGTGTATTTTATGATAGACAAAATAGCACATGTCATGTAACAAGCATATCATGTTCTCAGTATGTTGCCAGACAGTAGAAATACAGACATGAATAAATCATGGACTTTCAAGAAGTTTGCAATAGAGTGAGGAAACAGTGAAATAAATAGAAGAGTACAATACAATATTCATGCTACAGTGTGGATGAGAACTCAGAGAGGAGAGGAACTAGCTCTTCACTGGAAAATAGAATTAAAATATCACCATGTAAATGGCATTTGAGATGTATTGTGAAGCATGAGTACCAACTCTTTAGGTGAAGCAGTAATGGAATGGAATTCTAGGTTGAGGGAAAAGAATATGGAGAGGCAATGGGTCAAAACAAAAGGCATGATGAAGTCTGTGGATACTTCTTTTGATCTTATTATTGTCTGTGCAGATTATGAAAGAGCCAGATATTAGTTGAAACATGAAAATAGAAATCAAATTTTTCCACTGAACCAAATGATTTTAACTCTAAGATATAGCTGCAGTGCACTTATCAGTATGGTGATAGTGTAGTAATAATAGCAATAATGATCATCTCTGTCATGCCTTCATTAAATAGTTACTAGGCGCAAGCTATCTGAATTCTCATAACCATCCTTCATTTATAGCTGAGAAAACTTTGGCTCAAAGATGTTAAATAATGTGTTCAATAGCTAGTAGTAAGTTGTAGAGAAAACATTTAAACCTTGCTCCTATTTGCAGCTCCATCACTGAACTGAGCGTAAGGAAAAAATTATTTGTACTCACTGATTTTCTCCACCTATAAATTACCCACTATAATAGAAACTAAATCCCAAGGTTATTGTGATTAAATAAGAATGTAAAAGAAATAATTTTGTAAATAGCAATGTATGGAATCACTATTACTGATACAAGTAAAGGATATTCTAGTGATTCAGGCTATTTTATATATTAAAGATGATGAGATTAGGTATATTCAGCAGACTAGCTTTGTAGTCCTAGAATAGTTCATTCATGGCAGACAATGTTTTTCAGAATACGTTTAAAAAAAACAATTTATGCACATTATAAATAGTTTTAATTGTAGGAAAATGTTACACATTTAGAAAATACTGAGCTAAACATAGTTAAACTATTTTTTTTTTTTTAATTTTAGGACTTCTCAGAGGCTTAGCTATATGTTCAATGTTTCCAAGGACTAGTAGAATTTGAAGGATTCAAATAAACTCTCAAATTTATTTGAGCTCAGAAAATTATTTTCTTGGAAGTTATGGGACTAGGATTTTGTGGAATACATTTTGGAAATCCTGATAATAGACATGATTTTAACCTTGGTGTTTATGTATTAATATTCATGTAGATATAAATTTTAAAAAATTATTATTATAATGCTTGGGTACTACATGAATTACCTCACAGTCACCTAGAGCTATTAGTGAAAGAATCTAATGAATTAGTGAATGAAACATAAGTCTCAGTAAAATGGAACTTTTAATAGGCCACATTTAAAACTGTGTCAGACTTGATTATCAGGTGTTGCAAGTGTAGATAATTGAACTTTTTGAATATGCTCTTCCATACCTACCTCCCAGTAGTTTTCCTTTCAGATATATTTTTTCCTGAACTTCCTTTGCAGCAG
>NW_006790101.1:478521-479203 GCF_000442215.2 Lipotes vexillifer
GCAGGAATTTAGTCCAATTCTGGCTAATTAGATATTATATGATGTTGGCTTAGAAATGTTTTGTTGACAAATTTTGTCCCCATCAGAAAGAGAGAGGCATGTGAGATGAGTGATCTCATCTCATAACTTTGCTCTTATTTCCGGACTTTTAACATAATATTCCTGGACATGATGATCTAGCCAGTGTAGTCAGTTTGCTGTCATGAAGATGAAACAGGACACACTGGAAATTTAGACTAGAAAATCAGGAAATTCTGGGTCCTTGATGACATTGTTAAGCTATCAAAAAAACTGAAAGCTTACCTTTGACTTCTTGTTACTGACATTACTTACTGTGTGATTTAAATTACAGTTAGTTTCTGTTTCCTCTTATTTATATTCCAATGCCTCCTACTTGGTAGAAGGACATTTTACTAATGGACTCCTTCCTATATGTGTGCTCTGGAGAGTATGGGATAATTAAGTATTGCTTAATTGCTTATCCCAACAAAAGACATTTCTGTCTTATATGGTCATCTTTTTTTCTTAACTGTATTCTAACTTTATATCGCAAATGATATGTGTGATATATGTAAAATATTATTTTAGAACAATAAGATTTTAAAACAGTTTTTTTCTTCACCCACCATCATCACAATAAAAAAAATATATATATATATATATATATATATATATATATAAC
>NW_006790101.1:479376-487786 GCF_000442215.2 Lipotes vexillifer
GGTATGCGGGCCTCTCACTGTTGTGGCCTATCCCATTGTGGAGCACAGGCTCTGGACGCACAGGCTCAGCGGCCATGGCTCATGGGCCCAGCCGCTCCACGGCATGTGGGATCTTCACAGACCGGGGCACGAACCTGTGTCCCCTGCATTGGCAGGCGGACTGTCAACCACTGCACTACCAGGGAAGCCCAAAAGTATATATATTTTTAAAATCAATATATTTTTTCTGCTACTGGCAATATAGAGTAGACATGTCTTTCCCTATTCCACCTGCTAAGTAGAATTAACAATCCTGAACATTATTTATAGTACAAACAAAAGAAATTTCTGAAAGTTAGAGAGAAGAAAACACACTGCTGAGTTTCTTGGGACACAAGTTATAGCATGCTGAGTGAGTTTCTTTGGTTTTCTTTCTGCTTGATCCCAAGCTTGGAAGTGAAGAAGTTGGCAACGTGTAGTAAAAAACAAGACCAAACTTTGTGTTGCCAACAAGAAACTCACTTCAAATACAATGATATAGGCAGGTTGAAAGTAGAATTACATAAAAAACTATATCATGAGAACATCAGTTAAATCAATGTAAGAGTGGCTATACTAACATCATATAAGATAGATTTTGGAGCAGGTAAAATTATCAGAGATAAAGAGACAATGTATTATTTGGGTAACATAAAGGGAAAATTTATGAAGAAAACATAGTAATTTTATATGCACAAAACTTAGTGGAGAATTATATGAAGCAAAAAGTGATAAAATTGAAGGAACAAATTTAAAAATATACAAGCTAGAGATTTCAACACACTTCCCTCAACAGCTGATAGCCAACTATATAGAAAATTAGCAAGGATACTGCAAGATCATCATGAAACAGAATGTAGTCAAAATTTATAAAACACTACACTCAACAACAGCAGAATACATACTCTATTCAAGTGCCAAGGAACATATAGCAAGATAGATGATATTCTGGTCCATGAAAGAAACCTTGGCAAACTAATAGTCATATACAGTGTGTTCTCTGACCATAATGGAATTTAACTAGAAATAAATTTTCAAAAAACAGCAAAATACTTAAACATTTGGACAATAAGTAAAACACTTGTAAATAATCAATAGGTCAGAGAGGAAGTCTTAAGGAAAAGGAAAATATGTTCAACATCACTAGCCACAGGGAAATGCAAAATAAAACTACCGTGAAATATTACTGCACACCTATCAGAATGGTTAAAAAAAAATTATTGTGAGGATTCTAAGAAACTGGATCATTGATACATTGCTGTTAGGAACATAAAATGGTACAGCCATTTCAAAAAAGAATTTAGGAGTTTCTTATGAAACTAAAAATGCAACTAATATATGACTCAATAATTGTACTATTGAGCTATTATCTCAGAGAAGTAAAGAAAACTTATGTCCACACAAAAGCCTGTACACAAATTTTGATAACATTTTTATTTCTAATAACCCCAAACTGGAAATAATCCATACACTCTTTAATGTCTGATTAAGTAAATAACCTGTAGTACACCCATACATTAGAATACTACTCAGCAATACAAAATAATAAACTCTTGATGGATTTAGATGAATCTCCAGGAAATTATGCTGAGTGAAACAGATAATTCCAAAAGTTTACATATTGTATGACTCTGTGATTCTCTTTAGGTAATATTTTTGTCCTGAAAAAATTATAGAAATGAAGAAGAGATTTTGGTTGCCAGGATATAAGGAGTGAATGGGGGCAGGAGGAAGGTGTATGTCTCTACAAAATGGCAACATGAGGAATGCTGTGGTGATGAAAATGTTCTGTATCTTGACTGCAACAGTATCAAAATCATGGTTGTGGTCTTATTCTATAGCTTTGTAATGTAGTATTCTTGTGGGATATGGGGTAAAAGTTACGTGGGATTTCTCTGTACTATTTCTTATGCCAATCTACAATTACCTCAAAGTTAAAAGTTTATTTAGAAAATATCAGTATGACTTCCCTCTTAGAACTGCTTTTACTGCATCCCACAAAATTTCACATTTTACATTTCTCATTATAGTTTTTATTTCTATTTTGATTTATTCTTTGACCTATTTGTTGTTCAGTAGCATGTTGTTTAATCTCCACATATTTGTGAATTTCCTAGTTTTCGTCACATAATTAAATTCTAGTTTTATACTATTGTGGTCAGAAAAGATGCTTCATATGATTTCAATCCTCCTACATTTGTTAAGACCTGTTTTGTGGTCTAATATATGATCTACCTTGGAAAATGTCTCATGTACCCTTAAGAAATATAAAATGCATTGTGAACAGTTACCTTAACCTGATTAGTTAAGAAAAAAATAAAGATGAAACTGTTTGCTTCGACTGCAATCTCTTGTCCCAAGTGGCTACAGGCTTTTTATTTGCCTTACAGTGTTTTCAAAGAATTCCCACTACTTTCCAACCATGAGTAAGTTTCAAGTTTGTTGAATCAAAGGCAAGAACCTTGCCATGTAGGATCTGGTGATGGGATAAAGAATAAAACAAAGAGATCTTAGCAACCAAATATATATTTCACCACTTAGAGAAGGCAGTAATTGAGTCTCTCACATATTTACAGGCTGACAGTGGAGAATCATAATATTAGTTGTGGTGCTGGTGGAAGAGGAGCTCATGGTTCAATGTTTCTTTGCTCTATAGTCCTTAACTAAGCATTTACATTAAATAAAATATAAAACATCAGTGTTTCAGAAATATTTAGACTACACCCTACAGAAATTAAAGTATATGCATCTAGTAGTCATAAAATAACTCCTGCTCCAATATATCTTATATGGTAAATATTGACTTCCCTTTCCAAAAATACTATAATTTAAATATTAATTTCTACTTAAGAATAGTTGAAAATATTCCTCTTGCCATAAGGCATGGGGGGAATAACTATTGTTAGATGCAAAATATCTGGCTGTATTATTGTGTACCGATATTTATTAAGATATTTTTCCAGATAATTTCAATACTGTTCCTTATTAACTTTCAGAAATATTAAATTTCTGACTCTGGCAGACATTATCAAACATTTAATTGGCTACAATTAAATAATCGCTCTTAGCAAGCATATTGGTCAGTTGTCTGAGGTTAAATATTGTGGTTAACTCATCATGACACCTTGGCACCAGGAAGCCTTTCAAAATCAGACATTTTGTGGGAGCTTGAACTCTCTTTTATGATACTATAATAAAATGTCAGTAAATTTAAATTTTTCTTTTCCTATTTGACATTTAGATTCAAAACATTCTTCTCTAGAGCTTATTGATAGAAAATTGATGGTAAGATCCATGCTACTTTTATAAAATGTCACAAAACTTTAAAAAAAATTTCTGATTTACAACAATGTTCTAAAAGACTATATAAAAGAGGAAAAGTCGGAATAGCTAGAATTTTATCAATATCTAAATCAGTGCCTGATATTTCATAATTTATGACAGTCAGATAAATGTAAGTTGAAGAGAGTACTTAGACTCTATGTAGCAGGTCATCTAATTATTACTTAAGTCAAACACTAGAACAGCACACACAGAAAGAAGAGGGAAATGGTTAGACACACATAAGACCTTTAATTCTGTCACTACTATGGCCATATGACTCGGAAAACAAGAATAAGATGACCCTTCTGACCCAATGGTCTGTGACTTGCTTATAAAGGGAGAGAAAAGATTCCTGAATTTCTCCCTTTTCGATGTAGTAGTACTTCCCATTAACACACTTTAGCACTATAAATATATTTTTCTTTAACATTTTAAAATAGAAATTCCACCTTATTTTGGGAAGACTTTGGAAGTTGTAGAAATGACCTATAGAAAAGAGAAGTTAAAAATCCCTCAGTATTTTTTTTTTTCTTTTTTGTTGGTTGAAGTTTATTTTTTGTTGTTGCTTTTTATTTGTTTAGTTTCATTTTAATTACTTTTTTAGAGCAGTTTTAGGTTCACAACAAAATTGAGGGGAAGATGCAGAGATTTCCCGTATACTCCCTGCATCCACACATAAAGTCTCCCTCATTGTCAACACACCCACCAGAGTGGTACATCTGTTTCAACTGAGGAATCTACATTGACACATCATAATCAGCTAAGGTCCAGAGTTTACACTGCAGTTCATTCTTGGTGTTTATATTCTAAATGTTTGTTACAGATATATATGATATAATATTATATATATTATATTAAAAAGTATTTATTTATACTATATTATTTTTATGTAATTTAATATTTATATAATATATGTATATAATGATGTGTACCCATCATTATGATGTGTACAAAGTATTTTTACTGCCCTAAAAATTCGTAGTGCTCCACCAATTCATGTCTCGCTCTCCCAATCTTTGGCAACTACTGATCTTTTCACTGTCTGCATACTTTTGCCTTTTCAGAATATTATATAGCTAGAATCTTACACTGTGTAAAGTGTTTTTCTTAAATTAATTTTTATTGGAATATAGTTGTTTTACAATGTTGTTTTAATTCTGCTGTACAGCAAACTGAATCAAAGATATATATATATCCACTCTCTTTTAGATTTTTTTCCCATACAGATTATTACAGAGTATTGAGTAGAGATCTCTGTGCTATACAGTAGAATCTTATTAATCACTTTTTTTTTTTTTTTTTGCAGTATGCGGGCCTCTCACTGTTGTGGCCTCTCCCATTGCGGAGCACAGGCTCCGGACGCGCAGGCTCAGCGGCCATGGTTCACGGGCCTAACCGCTCCACGGCATATGGGATCTTCCCGGACCGGGGCACAAACCCATGTCCCCTGCATCGGCAGGCGGACTGTCAACCAGTGCACCACCAGGGAAGCCCAATCACTTATTTTATATTTAGTAGTGTGTATATGTCAATCCCAATCTCACAGTTTATCCCTCACCCCCTTCCCCCTTGGTAACCGTGTTTATTTCCACCTCTGTGACTCTATTTCTGTTTTGAAAATAAGTTTATTTGCACCATTTTTTAAGATTCCACATATAAGCGATATCATATGATATTTGTCTTCCTCTGTCTGAATTACTTCACTCAATATGACAATCTCTAGGTCCATCTATATTGCTGCAAATGACATTATTTCATTATTTTTTATGGATGAGAAATATTCCATTGTAGATATGTACCACATCTTCTTTATCAATTCATCAATGGATGGACATTTAAGTTGCTTCCATATCCTGACTATTGTAAATAGTGCTGCAATGAATATTGGGGTACATGTATCTTTTTGAATTATTGTTTCCTCCAGATATATGCCCAGGAGCAGAACTGCTGGATCATATGGTGCTCTATTTTTAAGGAACCTCCATACTATTCTCCATAGTGGCTGTACCAATTTACATTCCACCAACAGTGTAGGAAAGTTCCCTTTTCTCCACACCCTCTCCAACATTTACTGTTTGCAGATTTTTTCACGATGGCCATTCTGACTGGTGTGAGGTGATACCACATGGTAGTTTTGATTTGCATTTCTCTAATAATTAATGATATTGAGCATCTTTGCATGTGCTTTTTGGCCATCTGTATGCCGTCTTTGGAGAAACGTCTATTTAGATCTTTTTCTCATTTTTTCATTATGTTGTTTGTTTTTTTTGAAATTGAGCTACATGAGATGTTTGTATATTTTGGAGATTAATCTCTTGTTGGTCTCTTTCCTTGCAAATATTTTCTCCCATTCTGTGGATTGTCTTTTTGTTTTGTTTATGGTTCCCTTTGCTGTACAAAAGGTTTTTAAGTTAAATTAGGGCTCATTTGTTTATTTTTGTTTTTATTTTCATTACTCTAGGCGTTGGTTCAAAAAAGATCTTACTGTGATTTATGTTAGAGAGTGTTTGGCCTGCTCTCCTCTAAGAGTTCTATAGTATTCGGTCTTACACTTATGTCCTTAATCCATTTTGAGTTATTTTTGTGTATGGTGTTAGAGAATGTTCTAATTTCATTCTTTTACATATAGCTGTATAGTTTTCCCAGCACCACTTATTGAAGAAACTCTCTTTTCTCCATTGTATATTCTTGCCACCTTTGTTGTAGAATAGGTGACCATAGGTGTGTGGGTGTATCTCTAGAATTTCTATCCTGTTACATTGACCTATATTTTTGTTTTTGTGACAGTACCATAATGTTTTGATTACTGTAGCACTGTAGTATTGCCTGATCTCAGGGAGCCTGATTCCTCCAGCTCCATTTTTCTTTCTCAAGATTTATTTGGCTATTTGGGTTCTTTTATGTTTCCATACAAATTGTAAAATATTTTGTTCTAATCTTATGAAAAGTGGTATTGGTAATTTGATAAGGATTGCATTGAATGTATAGATTATTTTGTGTAGTATAGTCATTTTGACAATATTGATTCTTCCAGTCCAAGAACATGGTATATCTCTCCATCTGTTTCTGTCATCTTTGATTCCTTTCATTAGTGTCTTATAGTTTTCTGAACATAGGTCTTTTGCCTCCTTAGGTAGGTTTATTCCTAGGTAATTTATTATTTATGACACAGTGGTAAATGGGATTGATTCTTTGATTTCTTGCTGCTAGTGTAGAGGAATACAACAGATTTCTGTGTATTAATTTTATATCCTGAAACTTTACCAAATTCATTGATTAGCTCTAGTAGTTTTCTGGTGTCATCTTTAGGATTCTCTATGTATAATATCATGTCATCTGTAAACACTGACAGTTTTACTTCTTCTTTTCCAATTTGTATTCCTTTCATTTCTTTTTCTTCTCTGATTGCCATGGCTAGGACTTCCAAAACTATGTTGAATAAATTTGGTGAGAGTGAACATCCTTATCTTGTTCCTGATCTTAGAAGAAATGTTTTAAATTTTTAACCACTGAGAATGATGTTTGCTGTATGTTTGTAGAATATGACCTTTATTATGTTGAGGTAAGTTCCCACTATGACTACTTTCTGGAGAGTTTATATCATAAATATGTGTTGAATTTCGTCAAAAGTTTTTCTGCATCTATTGAGATGATCACACAAATTTTAGTCTTCAGTTTGTTAATGTGGTGTATCACACTGATTGATTTACATACACTGAAGAATCCTTGCAGGCCTGGGATAAGTCACACTTGCTCATGGTGTATGATCCTTTTAATATGTTGTTGGATTAAGTTTGCTAATATTTGGTTGAGGATATTTGTGTCTATGTTCATCAGTGATACTGATGTGTAATTTCCTTTTTTTTTGTGATATCTTTGTCTGGTTTTGGTATCAGGGTGATCATGGCCTTGTAGAATGGTCTTGGGTGTGTTCCTTCCTCTGCAATTTTTTTGGAAGAGTTTGAGAAGGATAGGGGTTAACTCTTCTCTAAATGTTTGATAGAATTCATGTGTGAAGCCATCTGGTCTTAGACTTTTGTTTGTTGGAAGTTTTTTCAACACAGTTTCAATTTCATTTCTTGTGATTGGCCTGTTCATATTTTTTATTTCTTCCTGGCTCAAATGGAAGGTTGTACCTTTATAAGAATTTGTCAATTTCTTCTAGTTTGTCCATTTTATTGGCATAGAGTTTCTTGTAGTAGTCTCTCATGATCCTTTGTGTTTCTGTGGTGTCAATCATAACTTCTCCTTTTTCATTTCTAATTTTATTGATTTGAGTCCTCTCCTTTTTCTTCTTGATGAGTCTGGCTAAAGTTTTATCAATTGTGTTTATCTTTCCAAAGAACCGGCTCTTGGTTTCATTGATCTTTACTATTGTTTTCTTCATCTCTATTTCTTTTATTTCTGCTCTGATCTATATGATTTCTTGCCTTCTACTAACTTTACGTTTTTTTTGTTGTTGTTCTTCTTCTTCTTCTTTCTCTAGTTGCTTTAGGTGTAAGGTTAGGTTGTTTATTTGAGGTTTTTCTTGCTTCTTGAGGTAAGACTACATTGCTATAAACTTCCCTTTTAGAACTGCTTTTGCTGCATCTCACAGGTTTTGGATCATCATGTTTTTGTTGTCATTTGTCTGTAGGTATTTTTTGATTTCCTCTTTGATTTCTTCAGTGATCCATTGATTGTTTAGTAACATACTGTTTAGCCTCCATTTGTTTGTGTTTTTACAGCTGTTTTCCTATAATTTACTTCTAATCTCATAGTGTTGTGGTCAGAAAAGATGCTGGATGTTATTTCAATTTTCTAAAATTTACCAAGGCCTGATTTGTGACTCAAGATGTGATCTATCCTGGCAAATGTTCCATGTGCACTTAAGAAGAAAGTGTATTCTTATGCTTTTGGATGGAATGTCCTATCAATATCAATTAAGTCTATCTGGTCTAGTGTATCTTTTAAGGCTTGTGTTTTGTTATTAATTATCTGTATGGATGATCTGTCCATTGGTGTAATTGGGGTTTAAAGTCCCACACTATTATTTTGTTCCTGCTGATTTCCTCTCTTATAGCTGTTA
>NW_006790101.1:487796-563456 GCF_000442215.2 Lipotes vexillifer
GCATTTTCCTTATTTATTGAGGTGCTCTTAAGTTGGGTGCATATATATTTACAGTTGTTATATTTTTCTTCTTGTATTGATCCCTTGATCTTTATGTGGTGTTCTTCCTTTTCTCATGTAACAATCTTTATTTTAAAGTCTATTCTGTCTGATATGAGTATTGTTACTCCAGATTTCTTTTGATTTCCACTTGCATGGAATATCTTTTTCCATCCCCTCACTTTCAGTCTGTATGTGTCCCTAGGTCTGAAGTGAGTCTCTTGTAGAGAACATATATATGGGTCTTGTTTTTGTATCCATTCAGCCAGTCTATGTCTTTTGGTTGGAGCCTTTAATCCATTTATATTTAAGTTAATTATCAATATGTGTGTTCCATTGCCATTTTCTTAATTGTTTTGGGTTTGTTTTTGTAGGTTTCTTTCTTCCCTTCCTGTTTTGTTCTCTTCTCTTGTGGCTTGTTGTAAAGCTGGTTTGTTGGTGCTGAATTCTCTTAACTTTTGCTTGTCTGTAAAGCTTTTGATTTCTCCATCGAATCTGAATGATAGCCTTGCTGGATGAAATATTCTTGGTTGTAGGTTTTTCCATTTAATCACCTGAAATATATCATCCTACTCCCTCCTGGAGTGCAGAATTTCTGCTGAAAACCAGCTTATATTCTTATAAGGATTCCCTTGTATGTCATTTGTTGATTTTACCTTGTTGCTTTTAATATTTTGCCTTTGTCTTTAATTTTTTTCAGTTTGATTAATATGTGTCTCAGTGTAGTCCTCCTTGGTTTATCCTGTATGTGTATCTCTGAGCTTCTTGGACTTGAGTGAGTATTTCCTTTCTCATGTTAGGGAAATTTCAGCTATGATACCTTCAGATATTTTCTCAGGTGCTTTCTCTTTCTGTTCTCCTTCTGGGACCCTTATAATGTAAATGTGCATTTAATGTTACCCCAGAGGTCTCTGAAACTGTCCTCATTTCTTTTCATTTTTTCTTTATTTTGCTCTGTGGCAGTGATTTCCACCACTCTGTCCTCCAGCTCACTTATTCATTCTTTTGCCTCAGTTATTCTGCTATTGATACATTCTACTGTATTTTTCATTTCAATTATTGTATTATTCATCTGTTTGTTCTTTAAATCTTCTAGCTCCTTTTTAAATATTTCTTGTATTTTCTCAATCCGTGCCTCCATTATTTTTCTGAAATTTTGGATCATCTTTACTGTTATTGCTCTGAATTCTTTTTTGGGTAGATTACCCATCTCCTCTTCATTTAGTTCGTCTTGTCGATTTTTATCTTGTTCCTTCATTTGCAACATATTTCTCTGTCATCTGATTTTGTCTAACTTTCTGTGTTTGTGGTGTCTTTTCTGCAGGCTGCAGGATCATAGCTCCTCCTGCTTCTAGTGTCTGCTCCCCGGTGCATGAGGTTGGTCCAGGGGCTTGTGCAGGCTTCCTGCTCAGAGGGACTGGTGCCTGCCCTCTGGTGCGTGGAGCTGGGTTTTGTCCCTCTGATGGATAGGGCTGTGTTAAGGTGTGTTTTTTTGAAATGGCTGTGAGCTCAGTATGACTTTAGGCAGCCTGTCTTCTAATGGGTGGCACTGTGCTCCTATCTTTGTTGTTTGGATTTAGGCTTTCCAGCACTGGAGCCTGCATGTTGTTTGTTGGGCCCAGCTCTTGGTGCTGCAATGTGGACTTCCAGGAGACCTCACTGAAATCAGTATTCCCTGGGGCTTCCACTACCAGTGTCCTTGCCTTCACAGTGAGCTATAGTCGATCTTAGCTTCCTCAGGAGACACTCCAAGACCTCTAGGTAGGTGTAGCCCAGGTTCCTATGGAAATACTGCTTTGTGCTGGGTTTCAGTGCATGTGAGACCTTGTTTGTGTGCTCCAGCAGTGGAGTCTCTGTTTTCCCCAGCCCTGTGGAGCTCCTGCACACAAGCCCCACTGGCCTTCGAGGCTAAATGCTCTGGGGGTTCTTCTTCCCAATGCCAGATACTCAGACTGTCTTGGGGGTCTATTTTTATGTGGGAACATCCTGGTGCAGCCTGTGTGGATTTAATATGTTTTGGTGTGAGGGCTGTTTTTAGTACAGATTTCTGGCACATCTTTTCTCAGTGTATGCTAGCCGTTATCCTCTTGATGAAAGGTGTGACTAATGTGGTGACAAGAGCCTGCAATGGATATTGAGAAGGGTCTCCCCTTTGTTCTGTGCTTGTCATTGTCTTATCAGAGGTGGTGTCTGCTCCCTAGTTGTTGGAGTAGAGGCCCCCAGATCTGTTTCTGAGCTGTGTTTCTGAACAGTGGTGCAAGATAGGTGGGATTGGAGCACACCCACTGGGAAGGAAGCCACTGAGTATTCCTCCTCTGGAGGTGTTCACCTGTGGGTGTGCTCTCTTTTGTCACCTACCATCCTTTGTACAAGCTCTCAGATTATGCTGCTGTTGGCACTGCTTTCAGCCCTGCCTTAACTGTGGGTATGCCAACAATTGGCCCTGTTGTCTCTGAGACGTTTTTACCAGGCCACTAGTGTAGATCCACTGAAGTCAGGTCCAAGAATTGCAGTAATCATGGATCTGGACTCCCTCTGGGAACTGTTGGAGCAGCTCACCTGTCCTAACCCCTGCATGTATGTGCCCACAAAGTCTACAGCTACTAAAGCCATACCTGTCTTTGTTGCAGGATCTCTCATTGTCCGTTCATTTAGATGTTCTGTAGGCTCTGGTTTATAAACCCACTTATGGAGGTGTCGATTCAGTTTATGTAGCTGTGAGGAAAGATTTCATCTTCTCTTCCTCAGTTGCATGCCCCCTGGGGCTCAGTTGTTGCTTCAGCCCCATCTCGCCTGTGGGCCACTCACAGGGGTCTGCTCCCAAGGCTGCCCTGGTCCACACGAGTTTGCCCAGTGAGGAGGGGACACAGAGGCAGTGGCAGCCAAAGTTGCAAGAAAGCTGACCCCTGTGGTGATGAGTCACATGGGTTAGTCGTTGGCCATAGGCACAAGAGAGTGAGCCCCAGTGAGAACCCTTCCTAGTGCCCTGGCAGGCAGAGACCAGCACGTGGAGAGAGAGGCTGCAATGGCAGCCTCGCCCTTTACACATCATTTAACAATGGTGCTTTGTTTCTATGTCGGTCTAGGTTTCCTCCACGTGCATTCCCAGTTGCATATTTCTTCATTCCCATCCCCACAGGCTGTGTCCTCGCAGCCAACAGCAGTCCTCTCCCTGGGTTTGCTCTCCAAACCCCACATTCTTGCTCTCAGTCCCATCTGCAGCATTGGTCACATGTCTCAGGCTGGGTCACACAGGGCTGTGGCATTGAACCATCTGTGTAGGTCTCACTCTGTCCTGCTTGCCAGAGACTGGTTGCTGTGATCTCCTCTGAGAGGCCTTGAAGATCCCCTTCTGTCCCAACTGATCTCCCTGCAGGTGAAGGGGCTTCCCCAGATGTGGCAAACTTCTCTCTCCTTCAGCTGCTCCCTCCCCTACAGGGGCACAGGTTTCATACTGCTTTCTCTCCTCTTCCTTTTCCTTTCTTCTCTCTCTTATCCTACCCTGTTACATGGGGATCTTTCTTGTCCTTTTAGGTGTCCGAGGTCCTCTGCTAGTGTTCAGCTGGTGCTCTGTGAGAATTGTTCTGTTTGTAGATGTATTCCTGAAGCATTTGTGGGGAAAGATGAACTCTATGTTCTCTTACTCCTCTGCCATCATGACTCCTTGTATGTAGTCTTTTTAGGTTGCCTTTCTTCACTTAGTATTATGAATTTAAAATTTCCCCACATCTTTCCATAGTTTCATAGTTTATTTCTTTTTAGTGGAAAGAATATTCCATTGCCTGAATGTACCATATTTATTTGTCCATTCAACTATTGAAGGACTTCATGGTTACTCAGGTTTTGGCAATAGTGAATAAACCTGCTATAAACACCTGTGTGCAAGATTTTGTGTAGAAGTAAGTTTCAACTTCTTTGGATATGTACCAAGAAGTGCTATTGCTGGATTGTATAGTAAGAGTATGCCTGGTTTTGTATGAAACCCTCTAACAGTCCTCTAGAGTGTCTGTATTATTTGACATTTCCACTAGCAGTGACTGAAGTTCCTGTTGCTCCACATCCTCACCAGCATTTGATGTAGTCAGTGTTGCAGATTTTAGTCATTTTAATAGGTATGTAGTTGTTTCTTATTGTTGTTTTCATTTTCATTTCCCTGATGACATATAATGTGGAGCATCTTTTCATGTGTGTCTTCTTTGGTGAGGTGTTTACTAAGGTATTTGTCCCATTTTTTAATTGAGTTCTTTCTTTTCTTCTTGTTGACTTTTAAGTGTTCTTTGTATACTTTGGGTAACAATTCTTTATCAGGTGCGTCGTTTGCAAATATATTCTCCAAGTCTGTGATTAGTCTTCTTATACTCTGAAATCTTTCACAGAGAAGATGTTTTTAATTTTAATGAAATCCACCTTATTAATTATTCCTTTCATGGATTGTGCCCTTGGTATCTCTAAAACGTTACTACTACACCAAAGGTCATTCAGGTTTTCTTATTTTTCTATGAGTTTTATAGTTTTGCATTTTATATTTAGGTCTGTGACCCACTTCAATGAATTTTTGTGAAGAGTATAATATCTGTCTAGATTCATTTTTTTGCAGGTGAATTTCCAGTTGTTTCAGCACCATTTGTTGAAAAGACTCTCTTTGCTCAATTCTCTTACCTTTGACTATATTTATATGGATCTATTCTTGGGATTTCTATTCTATTCCATTGGTCTATCTGCCTGTTCTTTTTGCCAATTCCACACTATCTTGATTATTGTAGCTTTTTTTTATAGTAAGTTTTGAAATCAGATGGCATCAGTCCGTCACCTTTGTCCTCTTTCAATATTGACTACTCTGTGTCTTTTGTCTCTCCATATAAACTTTAGAGTCAGTTTGTCACTATCCACAAAATAACCTGCTGAGATTTTGATTCTGATTACATTGAGTTTATGGGTCAAGTTGGAAGGAACTGACACTTTAACAATATTGAGACTTCCTATCTATTAACATGGAATACCTCTTCATTTATTTATTTCTTATTTGATTTCATTCATCAGTTTTGTGTTTTTTCTCATATATGTCTTGTAAATATTTTGTTATATTTATATCTAAGTAATTTTAGAGGGAGCTAATGTAAATGGTATTGTATTTTTAATTTCAAATTCCTGTATCCTGCAACTTTTCATAATAGCTTATTAGTTCCAGGATTTTTTTGTCTATTCTTTTGGATTTTCTATATAAATAATCATGTCTTGTATGAGCAAAGATAGTTTTATGTTTTCCTGTCCAATCTGTGTAACTTTTATTTTATGTTATTTTTGGTTTACTGCATTAGCAAGAACTTCTAGTAGGACTTTGAAAAGCAGTGGTGAGTGGGGACATTCTTGCTTTGTACCTGATATTAGTGGGAAAGACTATAGGGTTTTTGTAGATAGTCTTTATCAGGTTGAGGAAGTTCCCCTTTATTCCTACTTTATTCCTATTTCAGAGACCCATTGAACTTGCTCACTGCACTTTGTATGTGTGCTGAGGCTATTTGTTTTCAGTGTTGTAAATAAAGTCTTATTGGGGAAAAACATAGAGAAATTTGTTGTCATTTTATTTGGCTTATGAATAAATGCATTCTTAAAAGATTTTTTGCATTTGTATTATTATTTGGCTTCTTTAGTTCTAAGTGAACTAATTTAATGGAATGTGCCTTTTCTCTTGAGTTTAGTATTACTTCTACATAACATCTCTTCCCTTTCTTCCCATTGTTTCACCTAAATGAATAGTACTGTTTAGCACAAATATGTTTTTCTACTTTGTTATCACTGACGCACAGTATTGATAGAAGGATATTAAATATAATGTTGTGTGGGAATGCGATCTAGTGGTGGATTATCAGTAGACTTGTACCTGGGAACCTGACTAGATATGAATCACAGGAGTCATTTCGGATTAGTTACCACAAAAATAATTATTTTGAAATAGTAGTGAAACAAAGAGAAATTTTTGCCCATGTTCCCACTAATACCCCTCCCACTCCCATGTAAGATTTACTCTGGGTCAACATTTTTGTTAGTGGAGGTGTGAAAGCAACCCCTCTTCATATAATAGTTCTTATGGTGTTAAGGAAACCAGTATCAATGAAACGTGCACTATTTTTTTTTTTTTTTTTTTTTTTTTTTTTTTTGCAGTACACGGGCCTCTCATTGTTGTGGCCTCTCCCGTTGTGGAACACAGGCTCCAGACGTGCAGGCTCAGTGGCCATAGCTCACAGGCCTAGCCGTTCTGCGACATGTGGTATTTTCCCAGGCTGGGGAACAATCCCGTGTCCCCTGCATCGGCAAGTGGACTATCAACCACTGCACCACCAGGGAAGCCCTGTGCACTATTTTTAAATGGGATTTCAACAACAGTTTATGGAATCAGGCTCCCGGACTTCAGACTACACTACAAAGCTACAGTAATGAAGACATTATGGTACTGGCACAAAAACAAAAATATAGATCAATGGAACAAGATAGAAAGCCCAAAGATAAACCCACGCACATATGGTCACCTTATTTTTGATAAAGGAGGCAAGAATATACAATGGAAAAAAGACAGCCTCTTCAATACGTGGTGCTGGGAAAACTGGACAGCTACATGTAAAGAATGAAATTAGAACACTCCCTAACATCATACACAAAAATAAACTCAAAGTGGATTAAAGACTGAAATGTAAGGTCAGACACTATAAAACACTTAGAGGAAAACATAGAACACTCTATGACATAAATTACAGCAAGATCCTTTTGATCCACCTCCTAGAGAAATGGAAGTAAAAACAAAAATAAATAAATGGGACCCAATGAAACTTAAAAGCTTTTGCACAGCAAAGGAAACCATAAACAAGATGAAAAGACAACCCTCAGAATGGGAGAAAATATTTTCCAATGAAGAAACTGACAAAGGGTTAATCTCAAAAATTTACAAGCTGCTCATGCAGCTCAATATCAAAAAAGCTAACAACCCAATCCAAAAATGGGCAGAAGACCTAAATAGACATTTCTCCAAAGAAAATATACAGATTGCCTTCAAACACATGAAAGGATGCTCAATAACACTAATAATTAGAGAAATGCAAATCAAAACTGCAATAAGGTAGTTTTGATTTGCACACACCAGCTCCCTCACACCAGTCAGAATGGCCATCATAAAAAATCTACAAACAATAAATGCTGGAGAGGGAGTGGAGAAAAGGGAACCCTCTTGTACTGTTGGTGGGAATGTAAATTGATACAGCCACTATGGAGAACAGTATGGAGGTTCCTTAAAGAACTAAAAATAGAACTACCATACAACTCAGCAATCCCACTGCTGGGCATATACCCTGAGAAAACCACCATATTTCAAAAAGAGTCATGTACCACAATATTCATTACAGCTCTATGTACAATAGTCAGGACATGGAAGCAAGCTAAGTGTCCATCAACAGATGAATGGATAAAGAAGATGCGGCACATATATATAATGGAATATTACTTGCCATAAAAGGAAATGAAATTGATTTATTCGTAGAGAGGCGGATGGACCTAGAGTCTGTCATACAGAATGAAGTAAGTCAGAAAGAGAAAAACAAATACCATATACTAACACATATATATGGAATCTATTTAAAAAAATGGTTCTGAAGAACCTAGGAGCAGGACAGAAATAAAGACGCAGATGTAGAGAATGCACTTGAAGACATGGGGAGGGAGAAGGGTAAGCTGGGACAAAGTGAGAGACTGGCATAGACATATATATGCTACCAAATGTAAAATAGATAGCTAGTGGGAAGCAGCCACATAGCACAGGAAGATCAGCTCGGTGCTTTGTGACTACCTAGAGGAGTGAGATAGGCAGGGTGGGAGGGAGACGCAAGAAGGAAGAGATATGGGGATATATGTATATGTATAGCTGATTCACGTTGTTAAAAAGCAGAAACTAACAAACACACCATTATAAAGCAATTATACTCCAATAAAAATGTTAAAAAATAAATAAATAAAGACCAGAGAAACACAAGTAAACAAGACAAAATTGGCCCATAAATACCTACTTCAAAGTCAGACAAAGAGAAATATCGTATGATATCACTTATATGTGGAATCTAAAAAGAAATGATACCAGTGAACTTATTTCCAAAACAGAAACAGACCCATAGACCTAGAGAATGAACATATGGTTACCAGGGGGGAAGGTTAGGGGGAAGGGATATAGTTAGGGAGTTTGGGATTGACATATACACAGTGCTATATTTAAAATGGTTAACCAACAAGGACCTACTGTATAGCACAGGGAACTCTGCTCAATGTTGTGTGACAGCCTGGATGGGAGGGGAGTTTGGGGGAGAATGTATACATTTATATATATGGCTGAGTCCCTTTGTTGTGTACCTGAATCTATCACAACATTATTAATCATCTCTACTTCAATATAAAATAAAAAGTTTTAAAAAAAAACAAAAAAACAGTTTGTAAACGTTTCAGCAAATATGAATAAATTGATATTTAAATGGTCTTTGCCCTGATAGATACATTTTCACAAGTTATACACACACTGAGGAGCATAAGAAAGTTCAATGGCTTGTCTCAAAGTGGACTTGCACCTTCACATGGACAAACTGAATAACCCCATAAAAATTCAATTAGCTTCTGTAGGTGTGATTCAATTCTTTTTCCTAAAGGCTCAATCACAGTTTTACCTCTATATTTTATTTTCTGTTTTAGAAGAGGGATACATAAACCCTGTTTTTGTTTCCATGTCATTGAAGTGTAATTGATTATTGGATTTAGTAAGGAGAATTTATCTAACTAATGGAACTCCTAATAAATATTGTCGTATTAAGTCATTTCACTGAATCCTAGTGGATTCGTTAACCACTAATTTTCTCTTTTTTTTTCTGGTTTGCTTACTTTGGAAAAGATTTGGCCATCTTTCGAAGGTTGTGTTATGAAGGTAATGTAGATAGCAGCTCCTGAACTGTTACTGCTGTGAGAGGGTGAAGACAGCAAGAGGGATGGACATAGAATCAGGATTTCAGCTGCATCTGTGCTCTCTGGAGAGGATTTAACTTCACATTCCAGATGTGGGTTTCAGAGACCTAGGGAATGTTATGAAGTTGGAATAAATGCTGCCAAATAGCAATCCATATATTTTTTGTTATGTAAAACCAAAATTTTGACATTTAGGGACTATTTTGACATTTAGGGATTATTTTGGAATATACTTAGCAATATTAAAGTTGTGCTGCTTTTTCTTACTTTTTTTTTCTTTCTTGTAATTGTTGGAGGGCTTTTTGAGGATGCTAAATAAACTTACTAGAGAATGGACCTGAGGACATGGGGAGAGGGAAGGGTAAGCTGGGACAAAGTGAGAGAGTGACATGTACATGTATACACTACCAAACGTAAAACCAATAGCTAGTGGGAAGCAGCCGCATAGCACAGGGAGATCAGCTCTGTATATGTATGTATATGTATAGCTGATTCATTTTGTTATAAAGCAGAAAGTAACACACCATTGTAAAGCCATTATACTCCAATAAAGATGTTAAAAAAATGCTAAAATCCACTGACAACATGAGTATGACTAAATTAATACACAAGTATGTAAGACTGAAAGGATTTTTTATTCTTAATCTATTTGTTTATTGTGATCTTAAAAATAAATATTTGGAGAAGGTGTTGTGGTACCCAATATCATTCATTGATTGTTGACAGTCCTTTTGTATCAGAAACACTCTGAATAACAGGTCATTTACTTTTGTTATAAAAGTGAGACATTCTACTTGCCTCAAAATGGAATCCATAGCTTCTTAAAGCAGTAGAAATCTGATTCCCAGAACATCAGTAATAACTGAGACTTCTACTATATATTATTGTTAAATGTATTTGTAAATGGATGATATTGAAGAGGGTTTAAACATGGCAGTAGTTAAGTGACAAAAATGAGCAATGGAACTAGGCAAGACAAATATGAAAAGATATAAATACCATGGGTCAGGAAATTTAGCAAAAATCTATTCGAGAAACCAAAAGATCAGAATTTTAAATATATTCTTAAAGTAGTTAGGGGCATGGATTCTGAAGCAAATTGCTTTTATTCAAATCCTGGGACCTCCAATTTCTTAACCGTGTGACCTTAACTGGGCAAATTACTTAACCAGTCTGTAATTCATTTCTCTACTGCAACACGTTTCAGTAGAGAGTTTTTGAACATTGTATGAGTTATATGTGTAAAGCACTTAAAAAAGGGCCTTCTTCATGTAAGTATTATGTCAGTATTGGATATTTGTATTGTCATTCTTGTTCTGCATATAGAGAATGAGAATTCTTTTGGACTATGAGATCCTTTGAGCATTGGGTCCCATGAGTGAACAATACTGCTGTTTTTCTTGTTTTTTCTCACTACACTGTCTTCCCAACAAAATCAATGAAGATCACATCTGCAGACATCTTGAGACAATTCTAGAATAGGATTTCCAGGTCCAGAAGTTATATAATGGTTTCCACGTTTTGATATATAATGTTTAACTTTTGTAGTGCTGTTTATATGTTTATCTTCAGGTTATCTGCAAGCCTCAGGGTTGCTGGTATAAGGAGTGGTACAGGATCAATTAACGGATCTACATGAAAAACATATCTATTAGAACTGATGAGAAAAATAGTACAGACATTTCTATTAGAAAACATTTTTATTTATATTGGGAATTGAGATAAGAGAGTGAAGGGATTGTAACATAAGTTTAAATCAAAGAGCTGAATCAAAGGCACAGGGACTTGGAATTCCATTTCTAACCAGTGGGGGCTCAAGGTCTGGGTTTGTAAGGTATGGATGACAGAGTTGGAGCAGATCAAGACTACAGTTTAAAAATGAGTTAACCTTTGCCAAACTAATGCTGTGTGAGATCCTGTGAATAAAAAGAGCACTTGGAAAAGACCTGTGATGGCTTTGGAAATTTTCCTTTAGTAAAGCTTAGGTAAGGATAATAAAAGACTACTTACCCTAGTTAAGCAATCCCCATAACTTCTATGGAAAATTCCAAATCCTCCCTATCTTTGTAAATTTGCAACCATCTGGAGAAGCAATTCAAGTACCAGCTACAGGAAAATCAGAGAGAATTCCTTTTACTTCTCTCTCTCTCACATGCACACACACACACACACACACAATCACTTTCTCTCAAAGGTAAAAGAAAAATCAGTAAGAAATCTGATGCCCAGAAGTTTGCATAACCAGAATCTCATAGATCACTGTTTAGAATGCAACTCTGCAAATTCCCAGGCATCTGTTCCAGGACATAAAACTACATGCTTTTTCACAATTCTTTTGTGTGACATTAAACTAATATTTGTGAATTATAAGAGTAGCAAGTATAAATGGCATTTACAAAGATTTAAATAATTTTAAATATAATTTCTCTGTTGATAATAGTTTGGGAGACAATCATAGTGTGTCTATAAAAAAAGTCACTTATTTCCATTGAACTATTTATTTTAATTTACTTTAATTTGATTTGAAGGATTTGCCCCCACAGCACATAATGAAATCTTAATCAAAATGGGAATAAACATTATTAATTTAGTTTCTGCATTCGTATGGCAAAACAGTTGAAAATGTTTTTTTCTCACTTTAACATGCAGTGTTTCTCTATAATGACTTGATTCCAATGGGCACAAATTTTTGAATGTTACCTCTTATGTGAAACCATCATTCAATTCTGAACTAAGATGTCATTGATTCCATTAGATTTTCTGTAAAATAATGATGGCCTGATATGGCTATAGAATTGCTTTTGATGTGATTAGTTGTCTATGCATCTTACTATTTTATTTCAAGCCAAAAGTCATACTTTAAAGGAACATCTAAAGCAAACAAATTAAAATATTTACAATTTTAGAATCTAGATGGTGATTATGTGGTTATTCACCGTACATTTCTATCAAATTTGCAGTATGTTCATAATGTTTATAATAAAATATTGGAAAAAATGTCTCATACAGACAGATAGTTATCAAAGTATTGCACCCTCTACATCAGTACACAGACTGATGTTCATTGGCTTCTGGGATGCTTTTAACTGATACATCTTTACCTCTGTTAAAATCACAGATAAAATTAGAATCATTGATCAATAAGTAATATTTTCTTTTCTCTTAATACAATGCTAATTAGAATTTAGTTTATAGTAAATAATGCATATAGTAAATTTAGATTCATGACTGTTTTAGTCTTTGACACTGACTCTTTTATTAAAATAAATTTATTTTATTTATTTATTTTTGGCTATGTTGGCTCTTCGTTGCTGCACGTGAACTTTCTCTAGTTGCTGTGAGCGGGGGCTACTCTGCATTGCAATGTGTGGGCTTCTCATTTCTTCACTTGTTGTGAAACACTGGCTCTAGGCGCATGGGCTTCAGTAGTTGTGGCTCTCAGCCTCTAGAGCACTGGCTTAGTAGTTGTGGCACACTGGCTTAGTTGCTCCATGGCATGTGGGATCTCCCGGACCAGGGATTGAACCCGTGTCCCCTGCATTGGCAGGATGATTCTAAACAACTCTGCAATCAGGGAAGCCCTGGCACTGACTCTTTGAGTTACTTTATTTGGCAGAATTTTAAACCCAAAACAGGATATTTAAGTATTCAAGTAAATATTTAAATATCAGTATATTTAAAACCTTTTATGTTATGTGGTACATAGTAGACTCATCATCAGTAAATGTCTGATGAAAGAAGAAGAAAAAAGAATCAAGAAAGAAGAAAAAGAAAGAAAGAAGGGGAAGAGAAAACTACTGTTCTTTGCTTTGGCCAGTGTCCAGCTATGAAACTAAAGTCCCCTTTGTTAATTACCTCTCAATATAAGGTACTATAGAAAATCAAATCTAAAGAGAAAGTGTTTTCTTAATTTCTTAATTCCATTCAACTGTCTTGCCCTCCCTCATGCTTTTCTCATATGTTGCCCTAATTCAGAGAGAAAATGGAATATCATTAGTGAGCTAACATTTATGAAACAAGGGGGCAGCAGGTGGTAGGGAGAGGAAGGTATCAGTAGGAATCCCTAGTGCCTTGTAGTGTGAATTGACTCCTTGAATAGTTATGCAAACAATAAGTTTCAGTGAAGTGAATCATTTCAGAATTAAATCTATTAATTATTTTTCATGTTGTTTAAAAGTGTTTTCAAATGGCCTTCTACCTGCCTTGCCCAATATGTAGTCCCTTAAACAAGACAGCTTGCCTTAAATTGACCACATTTAAATTTAAACCAATGCAGCCATTTGTATACATCAAGTCCTATGTGTGAGGTGTAGCACCGTATTTTGTGAAAAAATGTAATGTGAAGAAAAATCAAGTTTCTGATCATATTATTATCACTTTAGAGATAATGGTAAATGGTTAAAGAACAAAAAAATAATTCAGCTTCAGCTGGCAGGCATCTTTTATAATAATTAGAAGGAAGGAATAGAAAGAGGTGGGCATTGTTTGCCTACCTTACTAATAGCCATCTGTGTCCTCAGGATTGACCCTCACCTCTCCACTCCACTGCCCACATCGTTTCTTGTTCTGCTTTTGTCTAGTTGTAAAACAAATTAAAATCCTCAGCTATGAATGCTGTGGTTGGCAGAGTTAGAGCAGTGATATAGTTCAAAGAACCCCATCTGGCAAGCAAGCTCCAAAAACAAAAATAAAACCTTTTTTCCAGCTCACAGAAGTCCAGAGAGAGAGATTAATTAAAGTCAAAGGAGAAAACACACACACACACACACACACACACACACACACACACACACAGAACACTTCCTAGTATTGTCAGGATGATGATTTATTTTCTACCCTCTGCATACGAAGTCTTTCTCCTTCACAGTATGCTCTTTGATAAACCAATAGTCTCTTCAAGTAAAATTCAAAACATTATAATATTTATGAATAAATCTCCTTGCTGAACCCATATATCAGAAATTCTAAAAGAGTTGACTGTATAAATTCTGTCACATTTACATATTATGTTTTTTCCCATCCAGTTTTAACTTTGTCACAGTCATTAATCTTTGGGGTTGGGTTTATTTTTACTTAAGGTTTAACATTTTTCCTGGTCTATTGACACAGTGTACCATTTGCTAGCCACATCATCCCCTTTGAGCTCCTCACGTACTTATTTAAATGGCATGGATAATGCTAGGTTTCTCCCATATGATGAGGTAATTTACATAAGCATCCTCAGGGGTCTCTGAAGTTCTTGGTGAACATAACATTGTCCAAGATAATAGGATGCCTAGACAATGCTTTGTCCTTTGAATCCTGACTTTTCCTTGTGGTTTCAGGATCCCTTTAGAAGAGGCTGAACTTCCTTTTAGGTTTTTGTTTCTATGAGGAGGAAAAAAAATGCAAAATCAAAGCTCTATAGTGTGCTTTCAATTCTACATTTTAACAGATACTAAAAGCGAAAGAACTGAGCTATCTCTGAAGTATTGTTGGTTCGATGGCTAGGGAGGAGGGAAAACCTGCTGCTCTGTGGTGGAAAAAGAAATTCAGGGATCTTTTGTGCTGAGTGAAATAACATAGCCTTTACTTGTTCTCCTACACAGCTGGCAAAAATGACTTTCTTCCCTTATTTCTTTCCTCTTCTCTTTACTTACTGCACATTATTGGCTCGTTTGCTCAATGGGAGGAAGAGTAGGTGTAATGCAAATAGTCTGAGGTATTGAGGAGAAAATCCTGAGGGTAAACACCTGTATTTTGTAAGGTGATTTCCTATCACCAAATGATACAAAACTGGGCAGGATAATTCCAGTTGGAGAAATATGTTTCCATTGTTAAGTTATATGATTTCAGAATTGAGATGGTACTTTAGTAGCATATGACTTAACATATTGATTTGATTTTTTTGGTTTTTTGCATTTGCTTTGATTCAGGTTTTATTTTAATTTTAAAATATTAAGATATTGTCAAAGTATACATTATTTTATTACTCCTGATATTTCTAGTTTAAGTCTGCAGTGACAACTGCAAAACTATGAGGCTGTTTCAACTCACAGAAGCATCTGGTACACCTCAAATTATTTACCAGCACCTCAGATCTTCCTGCCAGCATCACAACATGGGTTAACATCATGGATCAATTAAAGTTCAGTTTACTGCCACAGTATATCATATGAATACTATCAAGATGCCTGTGGTTTTAGAAGTGAACTAGTAGCTCAGAATGTTAGGAAATTAAAAAAAAATCCCTTTGCTTTTTTCCTTCTAGCTTTCCAGTTTGAAATGAAAGCAGACTATTTTTCAGAAGTGAACAAAGCTTAAATATGTTTTGATAACTAATGGAATGTAATAGGATCCTTAATACCTAGTCTCTAAGGAGGTGCCAACTTGATGTAGCAGGAAGGAGCCTGGATTGAAATCTAGAATAAGGTGGAGAAAACCTTATTCGAAAGTCCTGTCACTTAATAACTGTGTGACTTTGCTCAAGTCACTTTACCTATTTAGTTATCACTTTCAATGTATAGAATATATTGTTACGATACATTTATTTGGAGAAAAGTTAGGGAAATTAGAGTTCCATAGCAGGGATTCTGGAAGGAATTTCCCACCTCACCTTCAATAGAAACAAGCACACACAGAAATATACACATCATACAAGTGTTCTATCAGCTTAGATATAAACTACAGTGGTCTACAAAACTGATTAAACAGTCAATTTCTCCTGTCTATTCATTAAGCTTTATGAGAGTGAGAAAAATGTAAAGATACAGATACTGTCGCCAATAAATAGGTATACATGAAAAGAAATTTAACAATACAAGACCTTTTATGAATGTATCCCAATTAATAGTTTATTTAGGGCTAAGGGACACCATGTGTTTTGAATAATCTAATTTTAAAAGGAAATATTTAAGGATGGAGAGATTCTCACAGTAGTGCAGGAAAAGCTGACTTAACTAGTCTTGAAGAAGGTCACAAAATAGGCCAGCTCTGGGTGAAGTCTCATTTCTTCACTGTTTTGATTTCACACTCCTAATTTGGTCTTCTCCATCACCTATGTCTTCCTAATGTTGGCATGCAGATGGACCCATCATTCCCTCCTTCCTTCATTCATTTTGCCATTTATTGACCAATTCATTTATTTTTTATTGAGTTTTCATCACCTGTAAGACATTATCTTGTTTACCTCTGCAAATATAAAATGGAATAAGACATATTTTTAGTTTATAAGGAAATAGAGGACTACAGGTGAGGTAAAACTGATGTAATAAACATATTGGAGGAAAATGTGGGTATTTAAATAAAAGTAATGCTTGTGTATTATATGAAATGAATACAGTGACTAGCAGGATAAAGAAGTCAATCAGGGAGCAAGTGTTATTTGAGCTGGATTTAGAAGTATAAATAGCATTTCATTTCACCAAGAAAGAAAGTCATGCATTTAATGGAGAAAGATTGGCAAAATTAGCACATAAAAAGAAAGAGGATAAAGTATTTAATGGGGAAGAATATGTGCTCTTATTTAAGGAGAATCTAACGAAGAATAGTAGTTGTAGATAAAGTCTGAAAGGTAGGCCAAATTCAAACACGGAATGTGGAATTTAAACATTAGTCCATTTACAATGGCATCCAGTGTTTTTATCAGCTATATGCTTGATTAAAATATATTTGTAGAAAAATAAATCCATATGGATAAGGAAAGACATAATAGAGAGTATGGAAATTACAATCTGGAAAACCAGCTAGGACTATCATGAAGATCTTAACCAGGAAGCTGACATCAAAACAAAAGGTGACTATGAGAGAAATTAATGAGGTATAATTAAAATATCTGGCTGCTATTTGAATTTGAGTCATGAGGAAGAAATAAAGAGGAAAAAAAAATGAATCTGAAGTACTCAGCTTGAATAGCTAAGCAAATTGTTTCACTAGTAACAGATACAAAATATAGAATAACAATTACCATGGAAGTATGAAGGAGATTTTGGGGTGTTGTATAAGTTTATTATTTCACCCACTGAATATCAGAATATGTATATATACTTTTGGGTGAAATCATATGCTTTAAGAAATACTTCAAGTAGCAGTCAAAATGTATCAATTTAAAAAATATATCTTTTGACTGATACGTAAAGAATATAAAGGAAACACAGGAGATAAATTCTGCTTTTAAAAGTGATATAACTGGAGGAAGAAAATAATATAGTAATAATTACTACAAAAATTCACTGGAAAACAGATGCAAACTAAGTTGTGTCACGTTAACTTAAAGATTAAAAGAATCTCAGCAAAGAGTAAGAAGAGCATCCGTTGTCTGCTACATTATAACAGGTCAGCTTCATCGAGTTAGGCAGAGGAACAGCATTTTCAGGAGACAGTAAAGTAAAAATGTAGATGTACTTGATGGATAGGATTCCGTGGTTGGAAAGAATCTGCTTATCAAGTCATCATTAGCTCAAAAACCTGAATGTTCAGGGGAAGCTACGAAGCCCAACTGTTTGCATATTCAGTTTAATAACTTGAATGACTTGAACAAGACCATGCAGAGAGCGAAACAAGTTCTTCCTCTGCTTTACATTATCATATGTTAAGCTCACAGGGCTACAATATAAGCGCTCAGAGAACAGCCAATGCGTAAATATTGATGGCTGAAATAGAAACTCTTTCCTCACTTGGAGCAGTCCTAAAATGAGGAGTTTCAGTTAATATTCTGGAAGAAGAGATAAATTTATAATTTTCCCAGAAATTTAAGGTAGAATTACTCCATTAATTTGCCTATACCAACAATGTTAGCAATTGCTTCTGTTTTTTTGAAGTAGGGAATTGCTGATTCTTTTGTAATTACTTTACTCCTCAGGGACTATCTCAGTGCCCCCCTAATCATATCAAGCTAACTCCGTTTCTCACTTTCACATAATCACAAGCTTTCCTATAGGACCTGTTTTGCTGTGGTTTTCTAAGGCTGATGTTTTATTAGTGCTTCTTGTCTTGCCACTTGAATTATATAAGATACTTATCAACTAATAGCAGACCACCAAAATTTTATATATATTATATAATATATATATTATATATATATAATATATATAAATATATATTATATATATATAATATATATAAATATATAAACAATACCCAAGAACAGGTTTCTTTTAAGGAGCACTATTCTAAAAGTCTCAGATTATACACAGAAGTTTCACATCATAAAAAACAAAACAAAACAAAACAAACAAAAAAAAAATGTTTGGATATGAATCTTAAAGAATAATTAAATATAAATAGTTCCTTATTATAATTTTTAAAATTCCTTCATTCAACAATTATAACAATTATTTACTGAATATCTGTTATAAATTGCATGTTTGTGTCCCCCCAAAATTCATATGTTGAAAATCAAATACCTTATGGGATGGTATTTGGAGATTGGACCTTTTTTTTTTTTTTTGCAGTTTGCGGGCCTCTCACTGTTGTGGCCTCTCCCATTGTGGAGCGCAGGCTCCGGATGCGCAGGCTCAGAGGCCATGGCTCACAGGACTAGTTGCTCCTTGGCATGTGGGATCTTCCTGGACCGGGGCATGAACCGTTGTCCCCTGCATCGGCAGGCAGACTCTCAACCACTGCACCACCAGGGAAGCCCACAACCACAGATTTTTAAACTAACATTTTCTTATTAATCAAAATAATGTGATGTACAAAATTAAAGTGAATTCAGATGATAATCTTGATAATTCAAGCATATATGTTTAAATATTATCTTTCCCTCTTGCATTGCTTAAGATAAAACAGATCCAATCTCAAGTTTCTAGCAAATAATCTGCTTTTCCCCTTTACAGGACAGTGTAGGATAGCAAGATTAGTTATCTTCATTGGTTTTAAATATTGGTTTTAAAATTTGGTCTATAAATGAGCCAACTGCTTATTGTTGTTTTTAATGGAAAAACAATTTTATGCAATAACTAGAGGGTACATCACTAATCTGGGCAGATTCATTAATTTGTGAGCATTTTTTTTTTTTTATTCACAAGTGAAAGAGTGAGTGAATCAACATAACCCATTGCCACACCTGGGAACAAGAACCTCCCGCATATTCTGCAGGAATATTGGAATGTTATCTCATTACAGGAGGCAGGATCCCAATTATTTGAGTGTAATTACTAAATTTTTGGCCAAAGTGCTTATTTCATTTTCTCAATATATTAATGTTGCTATGGCTGGCCTAACTCAAAGTAGCTGATTTTGTAGTAAATGTATTTCATAAAGTTATCTTCCAGAAGAACAATGTGTTATTGAATTTTCTCTAAATAAAAAACATTAGAATTTTATTCATGACATTGACTAATTAAGATTCGATGAAAGTGCACACTTTGGTCAGTTGAAGACACAAACTAGTTCAAAAGTTATTCCTACACCATTCCATCAATATTATTATAATGGTAGCATTAGTGTAAATAATAAGTATTATTATTATTATTTAATTCATGTTTTAGTTTATCCTGAAGTGCATGGAAAAAAATATTCCTGAGACAGAATAACTTTGTTTTTACTGCCAGGGAAACACACTTTTCTAAACATATTTTTGAAACATCTGTTTAATGTCTCTGATTGTTTTTCACTTACAGTAAGCTTGTCAATAAAAATAATCATTCAGAGAAAATTTCATGCTTGAATGTATTTGGAAAAAAAACAGTATATTTGGTATAAAAATCTTTCAAGTAATAAAACATTTGCACTTATACTAGAAGTACATAAAAACTGATATGAATAAACAACTGATATGGATGGAAGGTTTCACATGAAGGGCCTTATTTTTACAGTTGGAATGCTTTCTCAATGAATGCTTGTTATTACTAACTGTCCATCTAGCAGTCCTCTCTCAGGACATCTACATTTTGACAAAGCCTTGCCACAGAATCTTACCCTTCCTCTAGTTAAAATCTCCATCAATAAATTTGTCTTCATCATTTTCCTTCATTTCAGTTTTTGCCCAGGTTTCCACATTCCAGTTTTTAATTCACTCATTTTTTGTATTGCTAGTCTCTTTAAAAAACGTTATAATGATTGTAATACTATAAATAATATTTAAACATCAACTATGAGCCATACATCATTAACCTGGATTCTTGAATTTGTAATTAATCTTCTTAGCAATGCCATTAATATTTTGTTATATTCATTTTACAAATAAGAAAATAGAGGCCCAGAGAGTGAGTAACTTTTCAAAGTTAGAAGTAAGGGGCAGGGCCAGATTTTAACCTTGGTCCCTCCAAGTCCAGAGATATGCTTTGCATCAAGCCACATGATTTCACTGATTTTATTGGGGAATCAATCTTGTTCTCATGGATCAAGTACAAGATATGACAGGATCAATTGTACTACTGGGTTGCCCTCTCTCTAGATCTCTCTTTCTCTTTCTTGGTGAGCTTTGTCAGTCATCCGTGATAGTAAGGTTAGAAGACTACTCCAAATCTGAGAGAAATACAAAGAATGGATGAACCTATTTCTAAAAAAATTGTGTGAAATTTCCCAGTTTAATGAGACCAAATTGAATCTATAAACTAGAATTGTATTTCCAAACATTTTGACTTAACTGATAAAATGATTACCCAAAATATTTATGGGAATTTAGAAATCAATTTATTCAAAATCTTCATCTTATAGTAATGAATCTAAGGCTCAAAATGATAAATGAGTTCTTTGAAGTCTAAGTCAACTGTATTTTACCATTAATGGGGTTTTAGAATTTTATTAAGTTCATATCCTTTGCTGTGAAGGTTTTTTTAAAAAATTTATTTAGCTAAGAAAATACACAGAATGAACTAGTTTTATTCATAAAGAGAATTTCTGGAAAACTTTTCAACATAATTATATGTACATTGAATTGTGGTTCCTACTAACTTACATTGAAACTTAATGTTTAATAAGACATATTTTAGGGGACCTTAATTTTAATATTGCTTTACTCAATTTCCTTTTCTCAAGCATAACCTTAAATCAGATTTTAAACTTGTGGTAGTGTGAAACAGTGAAAGAATTTGTGTTTCAGATTCACGTAGTTCTTTCTGTTCTGATGCTATCTATTGTTCAATATATTATATTTTTCACAAATTATTTAACCTTTCTGAGCTTCATTTTTAGTTTAAACTAAAAGTTATTCTCTTCATAAGAAATATTATAAGAATTATATATGATAGCTGACATAAAACTCTAGCCCTGTGATTAGTTTGTAATTGAAGGAGATGGTGTTGTAGTTGCCCAATATTTTGTGGCCTATCCTCCAGGGAGGCTTTTATAATCCTGATCCCTGAAATCAGTCTTGAACCATGATTTATGAGTGGAAGTGCTATGTTACCCTGCCATGCAGATGTTTCAAATGTCTATCATGACAACTGAAATATCTCATACTGGCTTTCCAGCCAGCAAGAGTCTTACAATGAAGAAGGCATGGCCACCTTTGATGAAAATGTAGAGTGAAGAAAAGGCAAATCTTTATTTTTTGTTGTTGGTAGCATGTCATAGCTGTTATAAAGGCAACACAGTCTAGCTTATTTTGGCTGATTCAGAAATAAATAACATGTAACAGTACTCCTAGTAGACATTTGTGATTTACTCTCTAATATTTATTCCTCATTTCCCAATAGAACCTGATTTCTTTTATGTCTCCCAGGAAAAGTTCATTCTGCCCACTATAGAGGATGGGGTATTTAAGTCTGAGCACTTTAATGTATTCCCTCATTTTCTTTTCTAAGACATTCCCTTTCAGCTGTTTACTGCAACACAGAATTGGCTAACATTCTCTTTTCCAGGATTAGAGAGCCAATTTAAATGGATATAGTAAATTCTAGGAAGGTAGGAAAGTGGTAAACTGATTAAAAAACTTTAAGGCCAGGAACACCTCCCTCCATCACACTCCCACCCTCGTCACCACCTCCCACACACACAGCACACAGCTGTTGACTTTATCTACCCACAAAAAAGAGAAAAATAAATATAATTATGCAGAGAAATTTGGAAAGCAACCTGTATTTTAGAAGTATATTGTTGTGCCTTGCTATCCAACTTACTGTTTCAGATTTCTCCTAAACAGAGGATTATGCTGAGTCAACAGAGTGCTATGAGAATTCAGAATACTAAGGTGAGTTAGAAATTTCAAGACACTCTCTTGGACTCAACTTAGGTATTTAAGGACTCTGGCTTTGAGGACCAGCCCATGGAATTTCTGGGTAGCACACAGATCAAAACTCTTCTAAGGTTTTAGGGAGTTATTTTGCTAGAGAATGACAAAAATAACAAAAACATGACTGTTGGTCCTTTGATGATCTCTAGGTCTTTAGAGCTCCATGAATAGGAAGAAGGATGCTAAAGCCAGAGTAGCTCATGAAAGCTTTCTAATGTTCATCTCAAGTGTGTCAGTGGAAAACAGTGTAGAGTGGAGACTCTCTTAGTAAACTCAACCAAGATAATCCTTGGAGACCTGGATTCTGATAACAAAGAAATGTGGTTTTTTTCTTCCTTTGGGGAGGATATAAATACATTTCATATAAGCATGACCATTTTTAATAGTTCATGTTGTGTGTATAGACATTGATTAATTAAGATAATTGACTCTTTGAGACCTTTGTCATATCCTACCATGAATTTATTTTCTCTTTTCTACCTTCTCTGTTATTCTTTTGGGGATTCACATGTTCTAAGAAAAGCTAAATTCTAGAACCAAGAGCATGGCCTAGTTTGCTTCATCTGGACACAATGATTGATTAAAAATTGGGCAAAGGATATAAGCCATATTATATATATATATATATATATAGTACTTTTTTAGTGGTTGCTCCAGGGATTATAATATGAAATGTGTGTGTGTGTACATACATATAAATTTCACAGTCTACATAGAGTTAATCGTTTACTGCTTCAGGTAAAATGTAGAAAATGATTTATAACTGTATAGTTTTATATGGCTTATATCATAAACTTTATAGTTGTCATACAGATTATATCTTCATATAGAATGTGACATGTGGGATCCTCCCGGACCGGGGCACAAGCCCATGTCCCCTGCATCGGCAGGTGGACTCTCAACCACTGCACCACCAGGGAAGCCCCTATATTTTCTTTTTAAGTCATTTCCTGGGAAATCTGGGGAAACAAAAAGTCTGTCTCTTGTTCCAGATGGTATTTTGTGCATATGTGGTGTTTTGAAATACTGCTGCCATTTTGCTATCAGAAGAGAATATCATAGATGTGAGAACCAAAGAGAAGCAAACAAAATCTGATCCAATATGTCTGAATTCTCTTCTAGTTCTGAAATTTTTATAAGAAACCATGACCTGCCTTATCCAAAAACCTTTTGTTGATGTTACTTTAAAAAAAATGCATTTTGCCAGGTAACTTTTTAAAGGACTTTATTTTAGAGCATTTTCATATTTACAGAAAATTGAGAGGAAGGTACAGAGATATTCCATATGCTGCACACACACACACACACACACACACACACACACACACACACACACATACATTCATAGCCTCCCTCATTATCCACATCTGCCACCAGGATAGCACATTAGCTACAGTTGATGAACCTACGTTGACACATCATTATCACCCAAGGTCCATAGTTTACATTAGGGTTCACTTTTGGAGTATTTAGACAAAGATATAATGGCATGTATTCATCATTATAGCATCATAGAGAGTATTTTCACAGCCCTAAAATTCTTCTGTGCTTCACCTATTCAAAAAGAAACTCCCCCCACCCCCTTGTAATTTTTTTACTCTTTCCATAGCTTTGCCTTTTCCAGAATGTCTTATAGCTGGAATCATGCAGTGTGTAACCTTTTCAGATTGGCTTCTTTCACTTAGCAAATGGCATTTGAGGTTCCTCCACATCTTTACATGGCTTAATAGTTTATTTCTTTTAATGCTAAATAATATTCCATTTTCCGGATGTACCACAGTTTGTCTATTCACCTACCAAAGGACAGCTTAGTTGTTTCCACATTTGGGTAATTTTGGAAAAAGCTGCTATAAACATCTGTGTGCAGATTTTTGGTGTGCGCGTTTTTTTTTGTTTTTTTTTTCTTCTAATATTCTGGTTGCTTTACCTACCTCATCCTTTCCAAAGCCCTGAGGTAATCTATATTAGTATTTTGCTAGCACCTTCTATGTTTTCCTCCATGCCAATATGAAGATACACTCATATAAAACATATAGAACACACACACAAACATATACATTTGTAGTCTCTTTGCTGTCATTGTGAAAAACAGTGGCATCAACTTTTAAACGCATTTATGCATACTAAATTATCTCCTGGAAATCCATGTCAGTTAACTGGTTGAATTTTAAGTCATTACTTTAAAAGCTCGGAAATATCTTTTGGTGTGGATACACTAATTCTCTATTGATGGGTATTTATTTAGGGTTTTTGTTTTTGTGTGTGCTTACATTTTTACTACTATGAGAAATATTCTGATATTAATATTCTTGTATTTATTTTTATTGGCATCATTCTTGTATTTATATAGAATAACTTTTCTAGGAGAGTAAATTACAAGGTCAAGAGATAAATTTTAAAAATTATATCAAATTTTATTATATTTTTCCATAATGCTGAAATAATTCACATTTCCTTGAACAAGAACTGAGCATACTGTCTTCCCTACTCTCCTACAAGGAATAGATATTTCACTAATTTTTCCAGTCCAAAATATACAAATTACTATCTCTTTGTCACTTAAATTTACTGACTACTGAGTTTAGGCATCTTTTTTTCAGTGTTTGGACAACTGGATTTACTCTTCTGTGAGTGGCCTAAGCACATCTATTTTTGCTCACTTAGTCCTGGTGTCTATTTTTCACCAGGTTACATGTGATTTTGCAGATTATCTCTAAGAGGTCTGGAAATTTGAATTCTTACTGTAAATATCTTTTTCCCAGTTCCCAAAATTTTGTAGACTTCATTTATGGTATATTCTGAAATACAGTCTTTTAAGACATTCCATATAGTAAATGTTTATTTTTAGTTACCTGACATAAAGATTGCCTCCAGATTTTAATACAGCTTTTTTGATTTTCTTGCTATATTTTTATGAGTATAAAAATTGATAAAACTGTTTTTAACCTTAAGTCTGATACCGTTTGGATATTTTTTCAGTATGTGTCATGTAACATAGAAATCCAGCTTACATTTATTTCCAGATGAAGATACAATTATGTCAACAACATTTATTAACTACTGTTTTTTATTTCCCCCTCTGGAGTTGAAGCACTACATTTGCAAGATAGACATTAAATATTTATATGTACTGGGAACTATTTCAAGATTCCCAATTCAGTTCTATTAATCAGCTTGATTATTCTCAAGTCAATATTGATATATGTGTTTATCCCCAAGCCAATATTAATTTTATTACAAAAACTTTAAATATATTATGATATTAGATATATTAGAACTATTATTAGGATTTTATCAGCCCTGCTCACTTCCATCTACCAACAAACAAACCAACATTCTATTGAAATATAATTGGATTTGTATTAAATTTATATATTAATTATGGGAGAGTGGCTATATTTATTATTTGAAGTCTTTCCCTCAAAATCATTTTTATCCCTTTTTAAGTTTAGATCTTGCTTTATGTTCTACAAAAAATTTAAAGAATTTTGTATTCTGTGTTTTTTATTAAAATTTCCCAGGGTTATTATAGTTTTGCAACATTACAAATATAATTATTTCTTCATTTGTTTTTAGGTACTTACTCCTAAAATCAAAAAAAAAAAAAAACTATTGATTTTCATGCATTTGTCTTAAAACTAAAACATTTCTATACTTTATTATTTCCAGAAAATCTACTTTACTTGGAGATCATAATCCCAGAATCGTATAATCAACTATTGCTATAGTATTATGCATTATTTTTGAATGTTTTTATCAGTTCTTTTTATTATATTATTTCACTTTTTATTTTCCTATGTTTTATCTTATATTTCAACTCTGATAATATGGAATAATAATGATGAAACTAGTCATCCATTCTAGTTCCTGAGCTAAATTGAAATCATCTTTCTGTTGTAGGATAATATCTACTTTTTTTTTTTTTTTTTCAGCCACTCCGCGGCATGTGGGATCTTCCCAGACCGGGGCACAAACCCGTGTCCCCTGCATCAGCAGGCAGACTCTCAACCACTGCGCCACTAGGGAAGCCCTACTCATATTTTTGATAAATTGTCATGATTATATTTTAAAAGTTTATAGCTAATCCTATTTATCAGCAAGCAGCTAAATTTTATGTACAATTATAACCCTACTTATTTATCAAGTTTTACTTTCTTTTTTTGTAATACAAAGCATTTTAATTGACACCGTTTGTTACCTTCAATCCACACAATGACAAAGTTTATAAACATATTTAAATATAGTAGTATCAATTCCCAATCTTACACATTCTATTTGAATTTAATATTTCAATGGTCTAATTTTTACCTAATAACTTTAAATAGAATTATTAACTGAAAATCTATTCTTCTTCATTCAGCTTTATCAGTGAGTGTACATAGTATAGCTTATTAAGGCACTCTTTTTCAAAACTTTAAGTGATGCTGTAGTGATTTACTTTTATGTATTAAATTTAATAGTTGAAAGTAATTACATATTGTCATACATTACAAGCTGCAAGTGTTCTATTAATATTGCTGATTATAATTAACTTAAATATTTTTGACTTGAAGGTTTTTTGTGATAAGGAATTCAAGATTATGCATTAAAAGACTAAAATTCACAATTAATAAATTTTAATCTGTATTTTGAAATGACAATATTTTATAAATGAAAGAAACAAAGCCTAACTTACTGAATATGCAATATGGATATTACTTTATTTCACACTCAGAGCATTAGGCTTTTACCCTTGTTTTGTTCCTGATCAAACACATTTCTCTGATTTTCTGGTTTTTTGCAAGTTTTATTTATTTAAATGTTGTTTTAACTTTTTAAAACATCTTTATTGATATATAATTTATATATCACACAATTTACCCATTCAAAATGTACAATTGAATGTTTTTTTTAAAATTGAAGCATAGTTGATTTAGAATGTTGTATTGATTTCTGCTGTACAGCAAAGTGATTCAGTTACACATATGCATACATTCTTTTTTATATTCTTTTCCATTATGGTTCATCACAAGATGTTGAATATAGTTCCCTGTACTATACAATAGGACCTTGTTGTTTACCCAATTTTAAATTAGTAATGCTTAATAGAAATAACATTACTGATTTTAATCAAGAAGATTCATTCAGGCTTTTTTCTTCAATGTATACATATTTTCATCAACAATGTACAACATAATTTAAATAAATAATAATATAAAATAAGTTATACAAATCAAAATACTTCTTTCAGAGTCTAAAATAATATCATATTTGCAAGCCAAGGTTTTACTGCTATCATTAGGCTGCATAAATAACAAGCAGTTGTAGTGTGTGTGTGTGTGTGTGTGTGTGTGTGTGTGTGTGTGTGTGTGTGTATTTCCCCTGTATATGTATTAGATTACAAGTTTAGGTTCTTTGATATATTTAAAACATCAGTGAACTTTCTAAAGTAACTGACATCCTCTAGGAAATCATTTATGTTAGGGTAATAGGACTAATAATTTACCATGGATTTAAAGATTCTGTATATATAGTTCTACACTGAGTAATTCAGAGTTGATGAAGTAGGACCAGGCCCTTGACCAGAAATATGGGAGAAGCACTTAAGTAATCATACCATGATCTAATAATCTTACTCATAAATTAAGACCAATAAATGTTGGAAGAGTACTGTGTTTGATTGATGTAATAAACTTAATGGACATGTGTCCCAGCTTTAATAGGAAAATGTGTTAATATTTTCTTCAAATTTCTTCTTGGTTTTACCATACTTAATTATCTTAAAAAAAAATCTTCTTCATCTGAGAATTATGGGTAAAATATTGATTATTAAATGAGAGAAAAAAATAGACTATTTCCTCTGTTCATGTTAAAGTTGCCAAAGCCTTTAGTCAAGAATTTGAAAGAACTTAGCTCTAACCTACCTATTAGAGAATTATAGAGAATATTCTATAAAAGTCTGTGCTTATAGAGAATTATAGGTAATATCCTATAAAAATGTAATATCCTATAAAAGTTTGTGATTTTTATTCATAGTGTATTTTATTGTAAATTTGTCAAGTTTTCATAAAAATGCTGCACATAAAGGAACAAATTGTGTCCATCATCAGTGTGGTAATTGCTACAGGCCAAGATAGCCAAATGCAGAAATACTAAGAGCTATATAATTAAGCAACCATGAAATAATTTGGCTGGCATCATACAAGTCTACTTTGCTGACAAATGATAAGGCCAATATTCTGCTTTGAAATGGAGAATGTTGATTACATTTCCAACTCAAAGAAATTGCATTCTTTAAGTCTCCAGTGGAAAGCAGGAGTCCAGAGTTAATGAAAGAAAATTCAAGACTATCTGGAATTCCTGGGGATTCCATATTATTATAATATATAATGAATATTTATGACAAATTTTTGAAGTGCCAATAAAAATAATTATGTGTGTGTGCATGTGTGGTTATGTTCAAAAACTTCCTAGAGACAAGAGTACAAAAACTCAAGAAAAATACAAGTTTAGATAAATAAAATGTTATTACAGTAAACTTGCCAACTTTGACTCTAATTCCTTGAAGGAATTAAGATGATATACTATCATTTCATATTAAACAGATTTTGAACATTACATTATTGTATGATGACCACACGCCATCATTTATCCTAGACTGACACAGCTATAGATATTTTTATTATTTTCTACAAAGCTGATAATTTTGATCTCTGAGGGTTTTCTTTTAAGTATATAAAAAAATTAATCTTTTTTTGGATTTCTGTTTCTAAATAAGTCATTAATTATGGGGAATGCTCAATATGAATAAGAGATGACCTTGAAAACCTCCCATTCAAACACACACAAGAAAATCTTCAATTAAATTTTTATTAACTCAATTACTTTCTATAAAAAATTATTCATTTGAGAGTTATTTCTACTTCAAATATCACTAAAAAATATCAGTTTCAATAAGGTAAATTTTTCTGACCGCTTTTGTCTCTGTGTTTTCCTTGCCAGCTGGAATTTACCACCATCATATTTACCCTGCCTTTTTACACTTATAATTAAAACTTTGCAGGATTTTAATGTGCTTTTCGTAATGGAACTTAAAGATTATACAGTTTAGCATTCTTATTTTAATTTACTATGTTCACATCTGAGGGGGGAGCAGAAACACTCTATATTTGTATGATTATTTCAGTCTTTGGTGAACCTGTGTCCCTGGACTGTGAACTTCAACTGTGCTTCTCAGTTTTTTCCCCACTTAGGTGGACAAGATGGCTGGTAGAAACTGGAGTTAGGTATTTTCCTTCTCCCACGTGATAGGATAGAGGTGTGTATTTCCCTGCTCCCTAAGTACATTAGGCTTTGATTAAACTCCAGCAGGTTAGACTCTGGTAAAATAGTTTCTTCTAAAGGCAGGCTTTGTTAAGAACAGAGTGCTGCTGTGTATTTCTTTTTTTTTTTTTGCAAAGCATAAAATTTATTGAATATGTTGAATTCATTACCAAAAGCATTTACACAAAGAAAATTCAAGCCATATGGTTTCTAAGGGTTTATTCTAATAAATATTTATGGAAGAAATAACATTAGGATTACATAAACTCTTTCAAGTAATTAAAAAAAAAATGGGAGACCATTTCCAAATCACTTTATGTATTTCAAAATGGTTCTTTTATCCTTTCCCCTGCTGGAAGTTGGAGGGTATTTTTCTCTGATATTTACTATGAGGTCCTGGAGGTAGAGATCCTGGAAGTAAATATCATAAATATGCAGGGTTTCCCCTATAACTGGGTCCTCTGGGTTTTTTTTTTTTTTTACAACTTTATTGGAGTATAATTGCTTTACAATGTTGTGTTGGTTTCTGCTGTACAACAAAGAGAATCAGCTATATGTATACTTATATCCCCATATCTCCTCCCTCTTGAGCCTCCCTCTCACTCCCACTCTCCCTATCCCACCCCTCTAGGTGGTCACAAAGCACCGAGCTGATCTCCCTGTGCTATGCAGCAGCTTCCCACTAGCCATCCATTTTACATTTGGTTGTGTATATATGTCACTGCCACTCTCTCACTTTGTCCCAGCCTCCCCTTCCCGCTCTGCGTCCTCAAGTCCATTCTCTACTTCTGTGTCCTTATTCCTGCCCTGCCAGGAGGTTCATCAGTACCATTTTTCTAGATTCTATATATATGTGTTAGCATATGGTATTTGTTTTTCTCTTTCTGACTTACTGCACTCTGTATGACAGACTCTAGGTCCTGGATTTTTAAACTCTCAGCATTTTTTACGCTGAGGCTCCAGCAATTCATCAATTAGAATTTAGGTTTTCCTACCTCAACACTGGTTCTCATGGAGGCTTCTACTTATGGGTTTTTGCATAGGTAAGTTTTTCTTTTTTTTTAAGTTCTCATTTTATTATTTTATTTTTTCAGCTTTATTGGACATAATCGGCCAAGTTTTGTATCTGTCTTTCTCTCCAATTTTGGAGGCAATGGTTTGCCCTGTGTCTTAACTTCTCTGACAGATCTAAAAAGAGTTGTTTATTTTCCCATTTGTTTTAACTTTTCATTTGTTAGGACAGAGTGGCAACATCTAAGATCATTTCATGCTAGACTGGAAAAATCCAGAGTTGTAAGTTTTTAATGAAAGACTACATTAACACTGTAGAAGCTCTGTGGGATGGAGGAGTAAGCAAGTCACAAGTGCTAAGGACAACCTTGAGCTGCTTTACAGATTTGAAACAGTCTAGTTTTGCTGTGTATAACTGTGTCACAGCTGAAGAGGTAGAAACAAATAGTATTTAGGAAAACTGAGGAGAAAAGACTAAGAAACATCCTATATATGAATTAATCATATTAAAGGGTCATCATGAGAGGCTCCCAGACAGCAATATTTCTATTCAATTCTGAAACATCTGCAGGGATTTTTACCAAATTGATTGTCTTTTTGCAGCTTTTATATAGAGCCTTTTGGTAGGACAGTATCAGCCATGGAGCCTGCCTCATAATGGCATTTCTCCTGTGCCAGAGGGTTTATATTGCCAGAGTCCATATTGATCCACTTTATCTGGTTTACCTTTATAAAGCATTTCACATCTTTGTTGATAATGCTAACTGAGTTGTGCAGGACTGAAAGATTGTTCACAGTATATTGCAATGAAAGTTGTCAAGCGTCTTTAGAACGCAGTGAAATTGACAAGATGGAGAGCTTATGATTCTGAATGCATTGACAATAGTGCTTTAAGATGATTATCTCAACAGAGAATTTTTAGGCTGAATTCAATCTGTAAATTTCCCAACTTGTGTCTCAATCACACTGTATAGTGTGACATTTCAGAATGTATTCCCTTTAATAAAAGCATTCTATTGTGCCTTTTTAAATTGCTATGGTTAATAAAATTTAAGATTTACCTTTGGGCAGTATTCTGTCTTACTGGGTAAATCGTTTTTCTCTCACTGGGCTTCAAAATCTACATTTGTCAACATTATTCATTAGTTATTACCAAATAGGTACTTCTGCTATGATTCTAACAACTCAAATTATTTTATTTATTTATCAATCTGTTAATTTTATTTATTTATTTATTTGGATTGCAGTCTATACTACTGACCCTAGAAATATGTCAAACTTCAGTCACACTATTTTATCATTCACATTTGGATATGGATATATCTTAAATTAACATGTAATTACATTATTATCCAAATTATGTATATGATTTAAAGAATCAAATAAATTTACACAACTTGTATATGTCTAGAGCACAGGGACTATTAACTCTTTTAGCTACTTATTGTAGGACATCCACATTGCTAAATAACATGTTTATAATTATTTTAATAATTTTTTTCAATTTTAGACATAATTTCTGAACTTTTATTTTGGGAAAATAAATATTCTTTTTCTTTTTCTTTGCTTGCTTAAGCCACTTTACCACTGGCACAGGTTTTTCAGGTCTTCTTATCATTAAAATGTAGTTATTTGTGGGCTTCCCTGGTGGCGCAGTGGTTGAGAGTCCGCCTGCCGATGCAGGGGACGCGGGTTCGTGCCCCGGTCTGGGAAGATCCCACATGCCGTGGAGCGGCTGGGCCCGTGAGCCATGGCCGCTGAGCCTGCGCGTCCAGAGCCTGTGCTCCGCAACGGGAGAGGCCACAGCAGTGGGAGGCCCGTGTACTGCAAAAAATACTGCAAAAAAAAAAAAAAAAAAATGTAGTTATTTGTTAATTTTGATTAATTAAAATTTAGAAACTATGACATCTAAACATCATTTACATGTTGCATGTCAAAAGTATGCTTTTTTTTACTTTCTTGTTTTCTCTGAAAGTAATAGTCTGCTTGTTTGCTTGCTTAGTTTTCTGTATACTACTTAACATTAATTCAACCCCAAATTCTCTACTCCATAATTTCATCTCTTCTGTTTTTCACATATGACTGGCAATCCTTGGACTGGCTGTCCACTCATATTTAAGAGTGGTCAGTAGAAAGCTGCTTGGAAGTTACTTGTAGGTGTACAAGTTTGTCAATTGTGGCCTTATTTTTAACGTGGCTTAGTCAGGTTATTTTCTTGGGAAACTCCTGCATCTACAGCCTTATATCTTTTCTGGTACCCCAAGGAAACTTCTTCTAGACTCCTAACTTCTGGGTATGACGGTGGATGCCAGCACTCTAGAAATGAGTGGGGAAAGAATGCTGGAGCCATGTCATCCAGTGTGAGAGCATTGTCTTAGCCTCTGACATCACAATGTACTCAGTCCTCTCCTTTGCCTTGTGTTTCCCTTCATTCACCCTGAATTTATTTCTCTTACCTTCTCTGAAGTTTAAATATCTTTTACCTGGGAGGAGAGAAGGCAGTCAACAATGCTGCATGGAAAAATGATTCAGAGATTCTTAAAAAGTCTTTAATTCAATGTGCACTGGTATTACCCATTACTAAGCTTTTTTATTGCAGGGGGCCTTCTATGATACAATTTATGTTGTTTTGTGTTTTTTCTTACAGCAGACTAAGGATAAAGCATTCCTGGGTCTCCTAAATAAGTTACACTGCTTTATACTCTTTTGCGGTTACTGTTCCCTATTCCATTCTCAATCTCTTATTTTTTTAATCTCTTTTAAATATATATCTACTTGTTTTAAATGGTACTTTTAAAAATATTTATTATAATTTTAGGGCAGTTTCAGTAGGGAAGAGAGCTAAATATGTTTGTTTAATCTAACATCTCTAACATCAAAATTTTCTTTTATGTTTCTTTGAATATTAATGTTTTTCAGTTATTATGTTGAAAATTCCATAGATAAAAATTGATGAGTGTTTCAGAGGTATCATAACAGAACAGGTATAGTTTAGATAATTTGATTCTTTTAAGATTATTTAAGTACTTGATGTTAATTATTTTTAAAAAGTTAAGAATACAGAAAAGTAAAAATGATGTTTATCCTTATCACCCAGAGGAACCAGAGTTAATATAGGCCCACAAACAATGAGACAGTGTTTTGTTTTTTCCAACATAACTTTACAGGCTGAAACAGTACATCGCTAATGCACTTCATGTAACTAGCATTTTCAATTGACAATATATAGTAAAACATTTTGTGAGCAAAATAATTAAATAACATTATTTTAATAACTACATGTTATTGTACCATACTTATATACCAATAAACATAAATATTTATTATATATTTAGTTTGGACATTTCAGAATATTTCTAAAGTTATATCATGAAGATCATTCTTTTTTTTTTTGAAGTTTTATTTTTTAATTAATTTTAAAAATTTTACTTATTTCTTTATACAGCAGGTTCTTATTAGTTATCTATTTTATACATATTAGTGTATACATGTCAATCCCAATCTTCCAGTTCATCCCACCACCACCACCACCACTTCCCCATTTGGTGTCCATATGTTTGTTCTTTACACCTGTGTCTCTATTCTGCCCTTCAAACCAGTTCATCTGTACCATTTTTCTAGGTTTCACATATATTCGTTAATATACGATACTTGTTTTTCTCTTTCTGACTTATTTCACTCTGTATGACAGTCTCTAGATCCATCCACGTCTCTACAAGTGTCCCAATTTATGAAGATCATTCTTGAATTCAAGAAACCTTGTTGATCTCAGTTGACAATTAATACTAGAAACAAACTATTGTCAGAAAGACGAATTTCCAAAACTAGTCAAATTGTATTTAACAAACAGTTTCCAAGTTGTATTTCTTTAGTTCAAATAACTATGTATAACTGACAAATCAATGCAGTTATCAATGAGTATGTTTTGCCATAAGTTCATTTCATGGGCTTGGATACCATAGTAAATGTATTCATATGTTTCAGTAGATTCAAAACTGCTCCCTAAAGAAAAATTTGGGTTTGCTTGACCATATCTCTGAGTCTTTTAAGAAATTGAATATCCAAGTTAGACCCTCCAATTTCCACTGGGAATTACTATAGATTCCTTACAACCTGATCATCTTTTGTCTTAAGTATATGGGTCTGTCTTTGAACAACAATATATTTTATCACCTCATTGACAGTATAGTTTTACCTAGTCAAGAAATCTACTCTATCAAAAAATTTGATTACTAGAAATAATATTTATAAAATATTGTCTGACCTATAAGAAGTCTGATTTTTGTAATATAGATTGTATTTTCTAAATATAGTTAATTGACCACATTAATTAACCAATAGATTTGCCTTTTGGGGGATATGCAATTATACTCCCCATTGGCTACAAGAAAAGGCCACATGAGACCACATTTGGATTATAATATAAATGTTTAATATGCTGGTCAATGTATCATTTAGTAGTCTATATATATAAACCATATATGAGAACTTTCTTAAGGAATCAATTTCTATGAGTATGTACCATGTCATGAAAAGGAATCATGAATCTTATTCAGTGCCCATCTCCTGTGCTTATCATTATATATGCTATATATATATATATATATATAAAACAATGAAAATCATTTTTATTTGGTCGTATATTTTTTTGTTTTGACAATTGTTTCAGTCTTACTGTTAAATATGAATATAGAATTAAGTAGAGTTTAAATGTTATTGAAAAAAAAGAGAGATTGGGAAAAGGTAAGGAGAGGTAGTTAAAAAGAGACATTGCTCCACACTTGTAATTATGACTACCTTTATGTGTTAACTCTCTTCAGTGTTTCTATAATTTAACAACATCTGATACAGTTAAGAATTGGCCTCATTAGATGACCACCTATATTACTGACTGATAGTTTATGTTTTTGCTTATTATTTTGCTTTACCTTGTGTACTCACTTGAAATTCTCTAATATTTTTAGGCATGTTAAACTACCTTTTTTTTTAAATCATGTCCAAACTCTGAATTCCCTTACAAAACTTAATTCAAAGAAGGAAGAACAGTGTGAAAAATCGTCACTAATGAACATTTTACTATCAGTCCCCATTTGAAAAAGGCAGAAAAACTAACTAAAGATATACAGAATAGCTGTGTTGATGCTGCTTTGGTCAGCCAGCTATTTCTGTTTAGTGTTACAAAAAAGGTAGATAGTCCTCCCAAGTATGTAAGTTAAACAAAATGGGAGATAATTTTTGTTTATAAAGCCCATATCAAAGTAATTTTTGCTTCTCACCATATATTTTTATTCAGAATTCATCATTGATTTGAATGGGCAATTCTTTATATGGATCGATGGGATACTGTGACTAGGTCTGAAAAGAACCTAACTACAAAATAGCTTGTGGCTAAACACCTTATCTAAAGCATTAAACCATCTGTTCAAATTAAGCCAATATATGTCTGAAGAAAATAACTACAAGTAAATAAAACTGAATGATGAAATAATGCCTATATTATCTCTGGGACAAATGTACTCTGGATATAAAAACATCATCACTTTTTTTTTTTTTTTTGCCTATTTTGAAAGGATTTTTAAAAAATGAGTTTTCACATTTAAAATGGTTATCTTGAAATAAACAAGTCAGCTATGTGAAAAAGTTGGTTTGAATTATTTTAATTTTACATTATTCTATAAAGCAGGCCATAAATATATACAAATGCATTCTGCAACACATTCTATATGAATCTTAAAAGTTATCATCAGTGCACATTATTTGCTACCTGTCTTTCACATAAAGAGTGAGCAGTTGGCACACAGAACAGGTGGAAGTGAAAAGGAGTGCTCAGCCCAAGGGGGGAACATTCAGAGAGCTTGCTTTTTTTTTCAGCTACACCTGGTCACTGATACAAACCGAATGAAATCCTTCTCTGACTTTTGAAGAACCGTTAATTGGCATTTAAATGCTAAAGATCATGTATAAGGTACAAATTAGAAACCTGTAAGGATTTTAAGTATTTATGTTGCAGAAGTAATGTCTGATACAAGATAAACACATTTTCCCAAATATGTAAATTTTCGAGGTGGAAAATTTGAAGGAGACATGATTAGAGAGAGTCAAGTTTGGAGGGTTTGACTGACACCTTGAAGGTGTTCTCACAATGGGCTCATGGAACAGAGACAAGGTATAAGTTAGCTTCTTACAAAACTTTGCATCTGGAACAGGTTCTTCTGGACCTCCTCCTTCTCAAATCACTAATGAAGATGCTCTTTATACATATAAACTTAGTTTCTTCTTCCAAATCCTAAAAGGTTCAGGTTCCCCATACTTCTGTCCTTTGTCATTTTATGTTCTTGTTTTCCTGTTGAAAGGGAACTTCATTTTCTCTTGCAAAATTCAATCCTATCTATACTTATATCATCTAAAGCTTCATTCCTGGTTTTGACCTTTCTCCTAACTCCAGTAAATGAGTTTAGGCAGAATATAAATAAAGCAGAACAAATTGCTACAAGAATGCCCTGCAGGTAATCACCACTTCAAATTGACCAATCCTACTCAATTTCTTTCCCCAAATCCATTCCTGGTTTTGCCTTTCCTATCTTAAGAGCATTATTTATTTATTTATTTATTTATTTATTTATTTATTTTATTTTTATTTTATACTCTTTATTGGAGTATAATTGCTTAACAATGGTGTGTTAGTTTCTGCTTTATAACAAAGTTAATCAGATATATATATGTATATATATATATATATATATATATACATATATTCCCATATGTCCTCCCTCTTGTGTCTCCCTCCCACCCTCCCTATCCTACTCCTCTAAGTGGTCACAAAACACTAAGCTGATCTCCCTGTGCTATGAGGCATTATTTATTAATCTGTTTACTTGCTTAAGGAAAAAAAATTCCAAGTACATGAGTTCTAAAATTATAACAGTTACATATTTTCTGTGTCTAAAGCTTCCCTCACATAAGTCTTCTATCAGCCATTCTCAACCTCTTTAACAAATTCTTATTTCTCATTAATTGTCTCAACATGATTGTCTTAGGCTCTCTATGATTTTATTAACACTTCTTTTCAATCCGTCCACCATATTGCTACTAAAATTTTCACTCAAAAATACTGGATTTAACTGTCACTTTCCTGCTTCAAATCTTTTATTTTTTCTTAAAAAAATTTTTGAAGAAATTCAAAGCACTCTCCATAACATAGCCTAAATTATTTTCTGTTTTATTTTCTATATTTTCTCATCCAAATATATAGCCACACTGAATTAATGGCAGTTTTCTCATGTGTGTCATGAAATATATATATTTTACATTATGAGTCCTTTGTCTTTTTTTGCTGTCTCTTCAATTTTGGTAAATCTAGTGGACAAATCTGATAAACACTTCAAAGTCAAATTCCAGTTTCATGTCTCCTCTGCTGCTTTGTAAATAGCACACCATCAATATAGGCTTCCACATTTATTCTCCATTAAGTTACGACAATCTCTCATTTTCACAGCTGATTATAACTATATGCTTATATCGCAGCCAAACTGACCAGATGACGAGCACCTGGAGGGCGTAATTATTTTTCATTTATATTTGTAGGTCCTGTATTTAACGGGCCCATTGTAGGCACTTAATACATTTTCATCATTTAAAAAACTGAGCTTGTGACTGAGTTTGTGACCTTTCCAGTTGAAATGGAAAAAAATGAGAAACAAGCATCTTTCTAGAAAAGTATAAAAAATGTCCTTGCGGTCCTAGCCAATGTTCTACCTATCAACAATATGGGCTGTAATATCCCAAGGTCAGCTCTTGTAGAGCACTCACCTAACAGCTTCAGAATTACCCAGACTGATATTTAGCTCCATTACAAAGCACTTTAGTAGGTGCCTATAGAATGAAATATACACTATAAAACCATATTCGCATCCTTTCCTTGTGTGCAACTCTGTGATAACTGGACTGTTAGGAAGAAAACATTTTGTATGGTTTCTGACTAACCCTTCTGAGTAGTTTTTGTGCTGTTTCAAAGTAATTTAACTCTGGGGAGAGAGCAGAAGCAACAATCATCTGTCTAGGATCAGAATTAATAGGGTCTGTATTGATCGGACAAAGCTCTTTACTGGAGTTCTGGCCAGAGTCAAAAGTAACATTTCTTCACTTCTAACTTTGATTGTCTTTATGGACCAGCATCAAAAGATGTGTGAGTTGCAAAATATTAGTCATCTTTTTTCAGACCATTAAAAAAGGCAGAACAGTTTGTCAGGTGATTGAGAACAATGTGAACTATCATTAGATCCTGAATTTTAAAAATCTTGTAGAATAATAAAAAAAAGTTAAATAGAAAAAAAGACATAACCTACCATTTACTACCCATGTTAACAAATGTGTTCACTATTTTACTTTCTATTTATTTCTAAATACAGAAATATAGGTAATAAATGTTAAGCCTCCTAGTTATAAATCTGTAATACTAATAATTGCAGTTTATTTTTTAAAGTGGCTTATTATTTTTTCCATGTTCTCCTCACATAACAGCAAGATTTACATATACCATTTTATAATGCTGTTTAGGTATGTTTGTGGAATCAATTATACTGTATATCTTACTTCATGGCTTATTTTTTAATTGAATGATTATTTTTATGTCTGATAATAAAAATTTAGGAGAAAACAAAGTATTACTCAGTTGATTTATATTTTCTCTCCTGTGATTTTTTTCCAAGATCTTTGAATGGGAATTCACTATTAGTTCTTATATTTAGATCAATAATGTAAATGTAGATACATTTTATAGAATGAAGAGGAAATAATGAGCAAAAAAGGAAGACACAAAAGAATACAAACATATGCAGAATGAATGGATCAGTGTGAGATGGAAAACTAAAATTTCATTCATGCCTTACTCTATTTGATAATCGTAGTGATTTTCTTTGGTGTGAATGTTAGAATCCCATCTCTATCCTCAACCTCATCTATATTATTCCTTTGAGTTTAATAATAAATGCTTACATTTTCATTTGATTTGTTTAATATTTTAATTTATAATTTTAACTAGTTTAGTTCACACCTTGTTAGCTGGTTTAAAATAACGGTCATTATAGTAAATATATATGACACAAACTGATAAAAGTAAATAAAAACACTAAATCTACCATTTTATCTATATAATTCCAAGGAAATGACTTAACACATTCCCCTTACTTCTATTTCAATAGCTCTCAGTGAATTCATATTTCTGATCTAGATGATTTACTTACGAGACTGACGTTTTTGTATGCAATCCTTACTCCAGATTCTTACTCTAGCTTACATATAAAATTAAATAATAACAATTTTCATGGTGTTTTATAATTGTCTCTGCATATCTGATATTTACTTGACTCCTAAGCATTTTTCTTTCACTTTTGTATGTTTATTGTCTAGCCTATGACTAACATTAGTAAATGAGTACAATAATTGACAAATACATGCTAATATTAATATTATTATCTCTGAGGAGTTAATCCACAAAATGCTTAGTCATGACATGGCATTTTTTCGTCCACAGTCTTTCCCTCCACAATCATTTCCTCATGGTCCTCATTTTAATCTTCCTGGAAAACTATTACTATTTTCTGGAGACAGCATTAAACAAGAGATAAACCTTTTAATTATATGTTTTGTTAATAGAAACTGTTGAGAAAACGCACGATATCTACGAAGGGACATACCCCTTCCTATGAAGGAAAAGACAAATTTCACAGCACTGGGTACATACTATCTCCATTTGCACCTTTCCTCCCTTATTGAACTACATTTTATTTCCCCCTCAAACACAAGAGCTATAAAGTCATACAAGGATATGTCTTGATTTGTAACTTACAAGGTTAAGGTAATTATTGACATTTTGATGAAAAAGTCTACATAATTAATAAAACAAAAACCTGATAGAGCAGACTGCATTTGCTAAATAGTGTTATAAGGATCTCTATATGGTCACTTCTCAGGGAATTTAGTTTGTATTGTGAGCATGCCACAATCATCTCTATTTTTATTTCATATAAGGGCAACACAATTTTTACCTGCTTTCATTTTTCAGTGTCAATTGTTTTTTCTATTCACAACACACAGTCGGTGTTTGCTGAAGATAATTCTTCAGCTAATCTCTATAGTAAATCAGTGACTGTACATTATAAAGACCTATCATCATACACATATCCACATTTACAAATATATACTCTTTCTTCTTATGTCTCTAAAAGATTATTTTTTCTCAACACAGTTATTGTCTATTATTATCAATCCTTACTGGTCTATTCCCACTGGGCTTTATACTTACAATTATCCTTTCTTCCACCAGTTTAAAGTTCCCCTTCAAAGATTACTTAGCTTCTGTTAATTCAGTAACATTGAAACACATAATCCAAAGAATGAGTGGAATGAAATGAGGCTGGAATGATACATTAGAGCCAGGATATGAAGGTAGTAGGAGTTTTACTTTTCCTAAGAACAATGGAAAAAATGATATTTTGGTAACATATTTAACTTATCATTTAAGTGGGGTTATTTAATCTGCTATGTGGAGAACAACTATTAAGGGGACAAAACCAATAAAAGGGACAAAGGTTGATTTAGCAATTTGAGTCAAAGTTGGTTTGACATGATCTAAAGATATGGCAGTAGTCATTGAGTGTAGGCATAGATTTATGAGACTTATTTGGGAGAAAGGGAGATAGAGAAATAATGCTCACCACCAGAGAAAGCTCTGATTTGGTGGTTGGACCTGAATGTGTACTGCAGGGAAGAGGGTAAGCAATTATGTGAGGGAAGAGGGCATTTGCCACACAATGGATTGAAGAAGAAAGAAGTAATAAGTTGAAACTCATGAGAATGCATTTTTTCCAGAAACCAATAAAAGAGGGAAATTTCAGAAAGATAAAGCTGAAATATTGAATCTTTAGAATTCAGGGGGAATACGAACTAAAAAGAATACAGTAGATTTACAAATGTTATTTCTAACGTTGTATGAAAATGTGCAGAGTAATAGTAGAGGTAGAATTCTTAAGTTACATAGTGTTTTTTTTTTTCTAATTTTGTCCTTTCTGTTATGGTATACTTATTGTAACTTTTATCAGGATCACATCTACTTTTAGACACATGAGAGGATTGTATTTCCTTATAACCTTGCATTTATGTGACTTGCTTTAGTCAACTAAATGTCAATAAAGATGATACACGTAGAAGACTGGAAAGACCAGGGATCTTCCCCCTGGCACTACTGCCAATTTCTTTGTAGATAAGTTTGTGTTCTGTAATATACACTCTATTGGCTACTGCTATAACACAAACCCTAGCATTGCAGATTTCATATTCCTCTTTGGCTCAGTGGTAAATACACATCTGAATTCTATGCTGGCTTTCTACTTCACAGCTCATTTTAAACTATAGACCTTCATCTTCAAATCAAGGTGTGTAACTGGGCTCATTCAATGTGTCCCCACCAACATTTCCCATTCTGAAGATTGTGAATGGTGCCTCTTTGTTACTATTCTTTTTTTCTTGGTGCATTTTCACTTTTTCATAAATTCTAAAATTGTCTAACATTTGTGTTACATTATTCCCCATTTTCTAATGCAATTACTTATTATTATTATTATTATTATTATTATTGTCATTGTAATGTAGATTTTAATGCGTGGTAAATCTTCACTGCTTTTTTCCATTCCCTTAATCTGAATCTGGTATTTGCTTTGTTTCACTGAAACTCCTTTGTTTATTTATTTATTTGTTTAGTGTAGCCAGTAACTTTATTATGTTCAGTCTAATGGCCTTTTAAATATCTTTTTTATTCTCTTTGACTTTTCAAATTCAAATTATAATTTCTTCAAATTCTTTACTCTTCTTGTTTAAGTAAAGATACTTTTATTTTTTAAAAAACATTTTTTTGCTTCAATACCTTGCTTCTTTGTACTTATTAATCTTGTGTATGTGGATAACCTTTAAACTTAAGGCTTTATTCTCAAATTTACTTTTGTCTTCTTCAACATCCAGTGTTTGGAGAAATCTAATTGATACTCATGTATTACATTGTAATTTTTAGACTTTCTTTCAGGTAACCATCTTTGCCAATGATCTTTCCTCTGATTCATATTTTTATTTTACTGGCCTACAAGCAGAATATTTCTATTTTGCATTTTAATGAACAAAATTCAACAAATGTAAAGCATAATTAATTTATAGTCCCTGTCTTTTCTCTTCATGGTGCTGAATGGCATTACAGTACCCTCACTCCTTCATTCAGTTAACTAAAATGATTTGTTCACTTTAACTGTATATAAGCATATTTAGTTGGGGCAAAATTTAAAGATAAATAAGCAGGTTTCTGATGTCAAAGAGTTCATGATACATTAGGGGATATAAGTCAGCATAAAAATACCATGATGGTAGCAGAATGTAATAGCACAATGAAGAGAATTTTGTATGAAATAAAATAAGCATTCAGATCTCTGAAGACTTCTCCTTGGGTTTCTTGCAAGTAAATTACTAAATACAACTGACTCTTCTTTTGAGAATTCTCTTAGATTCTTACTTTGTTTTCATTCTCACAACCACCACTTTACTCTAGGATATTCAGTTTGCCACACAGAATTAGGTTATTTTCTTCAATGAAAAATGATAATATAATTGGTTTTGTAAATTGATTATAAAATATTATATTGATTAGGGCCTATCTATATGCACAGCAACTATCATGTGTTCCAAAAGGGGAGAGAACACATTTTGTTAATGAAAATGAGAATAAAAGATAATATCTTGTTTTACCATTCTCTAAAGACAGAGAAAAAAAAATCATTTAACATTTAAATATTTTTTTTCCCTCACAACGAAGGGAAAATATACAAAGTTTTTACATATTTCTAATCTGGGGACACATCAGGGAAGCCAATCAGCATTAGTCTTCAATTTCAAAGATGACTCTACCTGCTGATAAATTTCAATACATCATTACGATGTATCTTTAAGAGCTACAGAAAAAAAATGTTATACAGACATTTTTCTCACTTGTAAATAAATTTGAAGATAATCATCTGGAATTCAAGATCTATCCTAGAGCATCACCTCTTTTCTGAGTTCCCTGTTCACTTGAATATATTATCTACTTCACTCAAGCCAGATTAATTTTACCTCAACAATGTTTCTTGTATTCTCCTTAGTTCTCTATGTACTTGATATTAAAATTAGAAAAAAAAAGTGATAGTTTACATTGACTATGATGTCTATCTAAAGTATGCCAACATATAATGACCTGTTATAATTAATATAACTTGCTTAGAGATATAGATTATTAGAATCTAGAATTCTATCTAGAATCTTAGAATTCTCCTCTAGAAATGTCATGATTTCTTAATTTTTTTTACTTATGCAGCTATATTGTAAACTCTGAACCAACTGTCATATCTAATGATTTTGTGTCCTTCAAAGAATTTCACAAAGGATTGGGCTTTCAAAGGGTGTTCAATCAAATTTTGTTAATGTAAGTTCACAAAAACAGTTATCAGATTAAGACATTCACAAGTAATAATTTCTCCATATATTTTATTTTCAATAAAAATACAAAGATGTAAAATGCACAACAATGTTGTATTTTAAAATGTTCAGATAACTGATGAAAAGGAAATTTAGAGGTTAATGTTTCCAGATAATTGCACTCAGTCTTTATTTAACATTATAAAGATAATAATTCATATTCATGTATATTCTCTTAGTGTTTCTTTTTTTTTTTTTACATCTTTATTGGAGTATAATTGCTTTAAAATGGTGTGTTTGTTTCTGTTTATAACAAAGTGAATCAGTTATACATATACATATGTTCCCATATCTCTTCCCTCTTGCATCTCCCTCCCTCCCACCCTCCCTATCCCAGCCCTCTAGGTAGTCACAAAGCACGGAGCTGATCTCCCTGTGCTACACGGCTGCTTCCCACTAGCTATCTATTTTACGTTTGGTAGTGTATATATGCCCATGCCACTCTCTCACTTTGTCACAGCTTGCCCTTACCCCTCCCCATATCCTCAAGTTCATTCTCTAGTAGGTCTGTGTCTTTATTCTTTTTTTTTTTTAGATTCCATATATATATGATAGCCTCCAGTCGCTCCACGGCATGTGGGACCCTCCCGGACCGGGGCACGAACCCGTGTCCCCTGCATCAGCAGGCGGACTCTCAACCACCGCACCACCAGGGAAGCCCTGTGTCTTTATTCTTGTCTTACCCCTAGGTTCTTCATGACATATTTTTTCTTAAATTCCATATATATGTGTTAGCATACAGTGTTTGTCTTTCTCTTTCTGACTTACTTCACTCTGTATAACAGGCTCTAGGTCCATCCACCTCATTACAAATAGCTCAATTTTGTTTCTTTTTATGGCTGAGTAATATTTCATTGTATATATGTGCCACATATTCTTTATCCATTCATCCGATGATGGACACTTAGGTTGTTTCCATCTCCTGGCTATTGTAAATAGAGATGCAATGAACATTTTGGTACATGACCTTTTTTGAATTATGGTTTTCTCAGGGTATATACCCAGTAGTGGGATTGCTGGGTCATATGGTATTTCTATTTTTAGTTTTTTAAGGAACCTCCATACTGTTCTCCATAGTGGCTGTATCAATTTACATTCCCACCAACAGTGCAAGAGGGTTCCCTTTTCTCCACACCCTCTCTAGCATTTATTGTTAGTAGAATTTTTGATGATGGTCATTCTGACTGGTGTGAGATGAAATTGCACTATAGGTTTGATTTGCTTTTCTCTAATGATTAATGATGTTGAGCATTCTTTTATGTGTTTGCTGGCAATCTGTATATCTTCTTTAGAGAAAAGTCTATTTAGATCTTCTGCCCATTTTTGGAATGTGTTTTTGTTTTATGGATATTGAGCTGCATGAGTTACTTGTGTGTTTTGGAAATTAATCCTTTGTCAGTTGCTTCATTTGTAAACATTTTCTCCCATTCTGAGAGTTGTCTTTTTGTCTTGCTTATGGTTTCCTTTGCTGTGCATTAAGTTTCATTAGGCACCATTTGTTTATTTTTGTTTTTATTTCCATTTCTCTAGGAGGTGGATCAAAAAGGAACTTGCTGTGATTTATTTCATAGAGAGTTCTGCCTATGTTTTCCTCTAAGAGTTGATGGTGTCCTTACATTTAGGTCTTTAATCCATTTTGTGTTTATTTTTGTGTATGGTGTTAGGGAGTGTTGTAACATCATTCTTTTACATGTATCTGTCCAGTGTTCCCAGCACAACTTATTGAAGAGGCTGTCTTTTCTCCATTGTATATTCTTGCCTCCTTTATCAAAGATAAGGTGACCATATGTGTGTTGGTTTATCTCTGGGCTTTCTATCCTGTTCCATTGACCTATCTTTCTATTTTTGTGCCAGTACCATACTGTCTTGATTACTGTTGCTTTGTAGTGTAGTCTGAAGTCAGGGAGCCTGATGCCTCCAGCTCCATTTTTCTTTCTCAAGATTGCTTTGATCATTCAGGGTCTTTTGTGTTTCCATACAAACTGTGAAATTTTTTGTTCTAGTTCTGTGAAAAATGTCACTGGTTGTTTGATAGGGATTGCATTGATTCTGTAGATTGCTTTGGGTAGTAAAGTCATTTTCACAATGTTAATTCTTCCAATCCAAGAACATGGTATATCTCTCCATCTATTTGTATCATCTCTAATTTTTTTCATCAGTGTCTTATAATTTTCTGCCTACAGGTCTTTTGTCTCCTTAGGTAGTTTTATTCCTAGATATTTTATTCTTTTTGTTGCAATGGGAAATTGGAATAGTTTCTTAATTTCACTTTCAGATTTTCATCATTAGTGTATAGGAATGCCAGAGATTTCTGTGCATTAATTTTGAATCCTGCTGCTTTACCAAATTCATTGATTAGCTCTACTAGGTTTCTGGTAGCATCATTAGGATTCTCTATGTATAGTATCATGTCATATGCAAACAGTGACAGCTTTACATCTTCTTTTCCAATTTGGATTCCTTTTATTTCTTTTTCTTCTCTGATTGCTGTGGCTAAAACTTCCAAAACTATGTTGAATAATAGTGGTGAGAGTGGGCAACCTTGCCTTGTTACTGACCTTAGAGGAAATGTTTGCTGTTTTTCACCATTGAGTATGATGTTGGCTGTGGGCTTGTCATATGTGGCCCTTATTATGTTGAGGAAAATTCCCTCAAGTCTACTTGCTGCAGGGTTTTTATCATAAATGGGTGTTGAATTTTGTCAAAAGCTTTCTCTGCATCCATTGAGATGATCATATGGTTTTTCTCCTTCAGTTTGTTAATATGGTGTATCACTTTGATTTATTTGCATATATTGAAGAATCTTTGCATTCTTGGGATAAACCCCACTTGATTTTAATGTATGATCCATTTAATGTGCTGTTTGGTTCTGTTTGCTAGTATTTTGTTGAGGATTTTTGAACCTATGTTCTTCAGTGATATTGGCTTGTAGTTTTCCTTCTTTGTGACATCTTTTTCTGGTTTTGGTATCAGAGTGATGGTGACCACTTAGAATGAGTTCTGGAGTGCTATATTTTGGAAGGGTTTGAGGAGGATATGTGTTAGCTCTTCTCTAAATATTTGATACAATTTGCCTGTGAACCCATCTGGTCCCAGGCTTTTGTTTGTTGGAAGATTTCTAATCCCAGTCTCAATTTCAGTGCTTGTAATTGGTCTGTTCATATTTTCTATTTCTTCCTGGTTCAGTCTCAGAAGGTTGTGCATTTCTAAGGATTTGTCCATCTCTTCCAGGTTGTCCATTATATTGGCATAGAGTTACTTGTAGTAATCTTTCATGATCCTTTGTATTTCTGCAGTGTCAGTTGTTACTTCTCCTTTTTCATTTCTAATTCTATTGATCTGAGTCTTCTCCCTTTTTTCTTGATAAGTCTGGCTAGGGTTTATCAATTTTGTTTATTTTCTCAAAGAACCAGATTTTAGTTTTATTGATTTTTGTTATTGTTTTCTTCATTTCTTTTCCATTTATTTGTGATCTGATCTTTATGATTTCTATCCTTCTGCTAACTTTGGGGTTTTTTGTTCTTCTTTTTCTAATTGCTTTAGGTGTAAGGTTAGGTTACTTGTTTGAGATGTTTCTTGTTTTTTAAGGTAGGCTTGTATAGCTATAAACTTCCCTCTTAGAACTGTCTTTGCTGCATCCCATAGGTTTTGGGTCATTGTGTTTTCATTGTCATTTGTTTCTATGTGTTTTTTGATTTCTTCTTTTATTTCTTCAGTGATATCTTTGTTATTAAGTACTGTGTTGTTTAGCCTCCATGTGTTTGTATTTCCTGTAATTGATATCTAGTCTCATAGCGTTGTGGTCAGAAAAGATACTTGATACAATTTCAATTTTCTTAAATTTACCAAGGCTTGATTTGTGACCCAAGAAATGATCTGTCCTGGAGAATGTTCCATGAGCACTTGAGAAAAATGTGTATTCTGTTGTTTTTGGATGGAATGTGTCACATAAATATCAGTTAAGTCCATCTTGTTTAATGAATCATTTAAAGCCTGTGTTTCCTTATATATATATTTTTTTTTTCATTTTGGATGATCTGTCCATTGGTGAATGTGGGGTTTTAAAGTCCCCTACTATGATGGTGTTACTCTGGATTTCTCCTTTTATGGCTGTTAGTATTTGCCTTATGTATTGAGGCACTCCTATGTTGGGTACATAAATATTTACAATTGTTATATCTTCTTCTTGGATTGATACCTTAATCATTATGTAGTGTCCTTCTTAGTCTCTTGTAATAGTCTTTCTCTTAAAGTCTACTTTGTCTGATATGAGAGTTGCTACTCCAGCTTTCTTTTGATTTCCATTTGCATGGAATATCTTTTTCCATGCCCTCACATTCAGTCTTTATGTGTCCCTAGGTCTGAAGTGGGTCTCCTGTAGATAGCCTCTATACCGGTCTTGTTTTTGTATCCATTCAGCCAATCTGTGTCTTTTGGTGGGAGCTTTTAGTCCATTTACATTTAAGGTAATTATCGATATGTATGTTCTTATTCCCATTTTCTAAATTGTTTTGTGTTCATTATTATAGGTATTTTTCTTCTCTTGTGTTTCTTGTCTAGAGAAGTTCCTTTAGCATTTGTTGTAAAGCTGGTTTGTTGGTGTTGAACTCTCTCAGCTTTTGCTTGTCTGTAAAGGTTTTAATTTCTCCATCAAATCTGAATGAGATCCTTGCTGGGTAGAGTAATCTTGGTTGCAGGTTTTTCTCCTTCATCACTTTCAGTATGTCCTGCCACTCCCTTCTGGCTTGCAGAGTTTCTGCTGAAAGATCAGCTGTTAACCTTATGGGGATTCCCTTGTATGTTATTTTTTGTTTTTTCTTTGCTGCTTTTAATATTTGTTCTTTGTATTTAATTTTTGTTAGTTTGATTAATATGTGTCTTGGCTTGTTTCTCCTTGGATTTATCCTGTATGGGACTCTCTGTGCTTCCTGGACTTCATTAACTATTTCCTTTCCCATATTAGGGAAATTTTCAACTATAACCTCTTCAAATATTTTCTCAGCCCCTTTCTTTTTCTCTTCCTCTTCTGGAATCCCTATAATTCAAACATTGGTGTGTTTAATGTTGTCCCAGAGGTCTCTGAGACTGTCCTCTATTCTTTTTATTCTTTTTTCTTTATTCTGCTCTGCAGTAGTTATTTCCACTATTTTATCTTCCAGGTCACTTATCCATTCTCTGCGTCAGTTATTCTTCTATTGATCCCTTCTAGAGAATTTTTAATTTCACTTATTGTGTTGTTTGTCACTGTTTGTTTGCTCTTTATTTCTTCTAGGTCCTTTTTAAACTTTTCTTATATTTTCTCCATTCTACTTCCAAGATTTTGGATCACCTTTACTATCATTCTGAATTCTTTTTCAGACAGACTGACTATTTCCTCTTCATTTGTTAGTTCTGGTGGTTTTTGCCTTGTTCCTTCATTTGCTATGTGTTTCTCTGTCTTCTCATAAAATGTTGTTTATTTTCAATTAGACATAATTGGAAGATGAACTCACTCTTAGTACTATTTAAAAACAAATCATAATATAAGAACACCATCTCTTATCTATTGCTGTACAATCCCATGATGATTTCACCTTGGGGGAAATTATAGAAATAATATTAGCAATAAAACAACTTAAATTTTGGTTTTTCAAAATGTAAGATAAAAAGATTTTTAAAAGCTTTTCTTAACTTATCTACATGATTTCTTTTGCAAATTGCAGTGCTTTTCATATGTCATTGATTGACTTTTTCCAAATCAAATTATCAAGAAATGAGGTAATTATCTAAAAATAAACCTACCTAAAGAGACAAAAGACCTGTATGCAGAAAATTATAAGACACTGATGAAAGAAATTAAAGATGATACAAATAGAGGGAGAGCTATACCATGTTCTTGGATTGGAACAATCATCATTGTGAAAATGACTATACTACACAGAGCAATCTACAGATTCAATGTAATCCTTATGAAACTACCAATGTCATTTTTCACAGAACTAGAACAAAAAAATTCACAATTTATATGGAAACACAAAAGATCCTGAATAGCCAAAGCAATCTTAAGAACAAAAAACGGAGCTGGAGGAATCAGGATCCCAGACTTCAGACTATACTACAAAGCTACAGTAATCAAGACAGTATGGTACTGGCACAAAAATAGAAATATAGGTCAATGGAACAAGATAGAAAGCCCAGAGATAAACTCACACACATATGGTCACCTTATCTTTGATAAAGGAGACAAGAATATACAATGGATAAAAGACAGCCTCTTCAATAAGTGGCGCTGGGACAACTGGACAACTACATGTAAAAGAATGAAATTAGAACACTCCCTAACACCATACACAAAAATAGACTAAAAATGGATTAAAGACATAAATGTAAGGCCAGACACCTTCAAACTCTTAGAGCAAAACATAGGCAGAACACTTTATGACATAAATTACAGCAAGATCCTTTTTGACCCACCTCCTAGAGAAATGGAAATAAAAACAAAAATAAACAATGGAACCTAATGAAATTTAAAAGCTTTTGCACAGCAAAGGAAACCATAAACAAAATGAAAAGACAACCATCAGAATGGGAGAAGATATTTGCAAGTGAAGTAACTGACAAAGGATTAATCTCCAAAATTTACAAACAGCTTATGTAGCTCAATATCAAAAAGTGGGTGGAAGACCTAAATATACATTTCTCCAAAGAAGATATACAGATTGCCAACAAACACATGAAAGAATGCTCAACATCACTAATCATTAGAGAAATGCAAATCAAAACTATAATGCAATTTCATCTCACACTGGTCAAAATAGCCATCATCAAAAAATCTACAAACAATAAATGCTGGAGAGGTTGTGGAGAAAAGGGAACCTCATACACTGTTGTTGGGAATGTAAATTGATACAACCACTATGGAGAACAGTATGGAGTTTCCTTAAAAAAACTAAAAATAGAGCTACCATATTACCCAGCAATCCCACCACTGGGCATATACCCTGAGAAAACCATAACTCAGAAAGAGTCATGTACCATAATGTTCATTGCAGCTCTATTTACAATAACCAGGACATGGAAGCAAACTCAGTGTGCTTTGACAGATGAACGGATAAAGAAGTTGTGGTCCGTATATACAAAGGAATATTACCCAGACGTAGAAAGGAAACAAAAATGAGTTATTTGTAGTGAGGTGGCTGGACAAAGAGTCTGTCATACAGAGTGAAGTAAGTCACAAAGAGAAAAACAAATATCGTATGGTGCCACATATATATGGAATCTAAAAAAAAAAAAAAAAAAAAAAAAAAAAAAAATGGGTCATGAAGAACCTAGGGACAAGACGGGAATGAAGACACAGTCCTACTAGAGAATGGACTTGAGGACACGGGGAGGGGTAAGTGTTAGTTAAGACAAAGTGAGAGAGTGGTAGTGTATATATGGACTTATATACACTACCAAATATGAAATAGTTAGCTCGTGGGAAGCAGTCTCATAGCACAGGGAGATCAGCTCAGTGCTTTGTGACCAGCTAGAACGGTGGGATAGGGAGGATGGGAGGGATGGAGATGCAAGAGGAAAGAGATAAGGGGATATTTGTATATGTATAACAGATTCACTTTTTTATAAAGCAGAAACTAACACACCATTGTAAAGCAATTATACTCCAATAAAAATGTTAAAAAAAAAAAGAGAGACAGTGAGTGGGGAAATCAGGTAAAGATACCTCAGATGAAGTTATTGTAAGAAAAGTATGTAATGTAAATAAAATAAGTTATTTTTTTAAAAAAAGAAATGAGGTATTTCAGAAACATCTGGTTTAACAATTATCCTATGGTGATATTTTCTAATGAGGTTAACTCAGTGTAATTATAGGAAATACTTTTTAGGAAATATTTGTTCAGTGCTCACTATATGCAAGGTGCCTTTTTTAATGCCTATAATATTGCATGGTACACAGCAGGTACTTAATAAGAATGTGTGGAATATATAATGAATGAATATGCTAAAATTGATGATACAGAGAAAACTTAAGTCAAATAGCTAGGGAAAGTATCTCTGCAGCAATTCACTGATTGATAAAAGTCATTCAAGAAGTGTTTATTGACCTCTACCATTTGTCTTATAAGTGCAGAGAGTGTGTGTTGAACAAGATGGATTCCTTGCTCTCATAAAGTTTGTTTAGTAGGAGGAAACAAAGAACTAATATAAATTTTTAAATGATAAATGCCATTACTATAAACAACTTTAAGTTTATATTAGGAGATTGGGTTAGATAGTGAGTGGTGCTATGACCTGCATATTTGTATCTCCTCAAAATTCATATCTTGAAATCCTAATGCCCTGAAAAGTTGGTATTAAGTGTTGGGGATTTGGGGAGGTGATTAAGTCCTGAGGGTAGAGCCCTTTTGAATGAGATAACTGATTTTCAAAAGAGACTCCAGAGAGATCCTGAGCCCCTTCTGCCCTGTGATGACAAAATAAGAACTCTGTGACCTGGTAGAGGGCCTTCACCCCATTATATTGGCACCCTGACTTCTAGCCTCCAAAACTGTGAGCACTAAATTTCTGTCATTTTATAAAATACCCAATCTGTGGTATTTTGTTATAATACCCTGAATGGACTAAGACAATTGGGTAGGGATATTAAATAGGCCATGTCAGAGAAGATCTAACTGAAAAGATGACATTTGGTGAATAAAAAATTCAAGAAAAAAAATAAAAAGGAATAAAATAGAATTTGCCTTTTGGTAGCTGAGAGGGTAGTTTTGGTTAAAGTATCTCAGATGATTCTAGATATTCAAAGAAATAATAAACCTATGGGAGATTAAAGGGAATATTTGGGAGTGATAGATATCCATAAAAATATATTAGGAGCAAATGCGAGAAATAATCACTTTTTTTGAAATGCAACTTTTTGCCTCTTACCTTATGTGGTCTGGAGAAATAAGATTTAAATGTGAACATTCAGATTTTTATAAGTCAATTTATATTATATTTAGCAAATAGCTTGGTAATTGTTAAATTAAATATGAATTATTGTTATTACATATTGTCCTTACCTGCAATCTGTAATGATGACCACTTCCTGCTAAAATAAGGAGGAGGGAAAACAGATATTATATTATTCTTATTTTATTTCCCAAGGGACTCTTTAGGACAAAGAGAAGAAATGAGAAGGAAAAGGCAAGGTGAAGTACAGATAAAATGCATAATCATTTGATAGGAACAGAAACTGGAGAGGAAATCTGGGGATCAACTAGGAGCTAAAGTTAGTAAGGAGTGTGAGAAGGAGCTGTTCAGGAGTTGTGGAGAGAACTGCATTGTGAACCCTGCAATGAGGAGAACATCAGAAGAGACTGCAGCCAGAGGCCACTGATCAATTTGTCACTCTCAGTACTGGTGATCATTTTTGATTTGAGAGGTAAATTCGCACAGGCAGCTTTGTAGGATCTTTTTGAAACACAAGCATCAAATCTCCTTAGTAAGATCTCTGAAATTCTTGTTCAGGGGCCAGTATCTGATACTAATTATCAGCACACATAAAAAACAAATTTTACTGAGTATATGGAATGTTAAAAGTATCACTCCTCCCTCAGTGAACTATGGTGACAAGTTCCTGCCCAAGGGGAATCAGAGTTCTTACAGCCCAGGCAGAGTTGTTTGCCGAGCTGTTTGGAGGTAGCTTGTACAACAAAACATCTATCTGCCCTTTAACTGATTTAAGGCTGTGTGAGCATTCTATTTACCTAATATATGAGAAAAATGTGTAAAGGAAAACCTGTGTAAATTGAATTGGCGTTTAAACCAAGATGTAGTTGTCAGTTATAATAAGACTGTGAGTGCTATGTGACCTTAGCTTTCAGCAATGAGCAGATTTAACAGTGATTCTGGAAGAAGGAGGCAAAAAACAAATTATTATCTTTCACAAGTAACAGCTCATAATATTAACGCAGACCAAGAATCGCACAGGGAAAAGGTGCATTTTAACAAATATTTCAGACAATGATCTTTGTAGGCAAAGATGTTGATTGACAACTAAATAGCAAGCATGTTATATAGTTCATTGCCTTATTTCACCATATATGGAAACAGAAAATGTGGCATTAAATTTGTTCAAAAAATGGAAAATAAAGGAGAAAATGCACCATTTAGAAAGAAATTGCTGGCAATCAGAAGTTTATCTTTTTTTTCTCATATTTTTTGTCTAAATCCCCCAAAAGAGATCTTGCTAATCTTTCCAGCTCTTGGATAAATTGTCATTAGTTCCAATCCAAACATCAAATGAAGGACACCAAATTCTAGTCAGCAAGGCTACTGAGAAATTTAATGTAGTGTTGACAGAGCTGAGAGTAAGTTGTCAAACTGAGAGAGAGAGAACTTCATTAGCTTCTATGAAAGTGTGATTTCAGTACAAAAAAGTCCCTGATTTAAATCATGGTGACCAGACACATCAAAAAGTTCTTCATGGAAAAGAAGAAGGTTGATTAAACAATCTTAAATAACAGTTTATTTTTTACTTGAAAGTTGGACATTTGGCCAGCAGATTTTAAAAAAAGAAGTACATTCCTTTTTGAGTTTTAAAACTAAAATTACTGAAGGCTAAAATGTACATATTCAACAATAAAATTCAACATGAATAAGTTTCTTCTGTTTAAAAACTATGATCAATTGACTTGGTGGATGATATGAAAATTTAAGGATTGTATTGTTCAGAATGATTCAATATTTCACAGGTGATAAAATAAAAAAATATGAAGTAGCATCAAATTTTATAAGTAATTTTGCTATTTTGAAAGTTATTTTTTACAAAATATTTCTCCAATAATTATGGTATGCTTAGATGAAATTAGTTATATGATGTGGCCACACGTGTAGAAAGTTCAAGGAAGGATTAGGATATGTTACAATACTGTAAAAATTATCACCTTTCATTAAATTTATCACATTGAAATACACTACCTGAATTGTTTGCAAGTAGATAAATCTATCTCACATAACTCTTTCAAAGAACTTATTTTTCCTTTGGGGAATTAAGGAGTCTACATAAGAGGTAAAATTGAAAGAATTAATAAACAACACCAGAAAGATAAAACCATACTTATGTCCTACTTAGTATCTGAGTAAGTGAACAATTCTTATTCCCTAAAAATACAATGCTATATTTTAGAGTTTAGATATTAAAACTTATTTCAAATTGTAGAAATTCCAATGTTTGTTATGAAACAAAAATATAAAAGTTAATTGGATGAATGAAAGTAAATGTTTTAAAAACCAAATATATGCTTTTGGAGGAATTTTCAGCATAGTCTACACAGAATGATATTGTTTTTAATATCAGTTCAATAAAATCTATACTTCAAAAAGTGTTAAATTTATATTTAAAATTGGAGTGCTTATCTGGAAAATTTTTCATAGAATATGTGTTTGAATGTTTTAAAAAGCTTTGATTGATGAATACTGGGAGGGAGGGAGTTTCCCTGATAGGTGTTACACATCTGTCTCAGACGTTAGGCTTTCTCTATTATTTCAGAGTATGTTTCTGGAAAATTCTTTGACACTGTGTTGGTAATTTCAGCTTTCTTCAGAGATTTGATGATATGCCTACTGGTTGTCTTTCCATTCACAGTTCTGGCATAATTTTTCTTGTCACCATTAATTAAACGTGGTCTAGTAACAATTTATAGGTATTATTACATAGGCAATAATGTCACCATTGACTGCAACAGTCAAAAAATTGTAAATATAAGATAGGGTCACTACTTTGGGCTTCATTATTACAGAAGACTTCAAACCACTGGAAATAGCACCTCAGTACATTAGTAAGAGACTTCTACTGTGGAGTAATTTGAATTCAAAAAAAAATATTTCCTAAAAAATAATGACATTTCTTGGAACGTTATTTTTCAAATCGAATTTGTTTACTTCTCTTTTATTTCCATTTTACATTGTCTTATGTGAAAACACATCATTTGTTTCTCTCAAAGAAATTTTATCTTTAAAAGCGGCACCATCCCATCCTTGACCCCAGGCTTGATTATTAGGATATTCTACTAGCAAGAACAAGACAGTTAAAACCAAACAGAATGTACTGATTTTCCCTGACTCTATACTTTCTTGATATAGGTTTCTTCCACTATCCTAAAGTAGAGTGTTTCTATGAAACCTTTTGTAAGACAAATAGCATAAAGAAGCAATTGCCATAGGACACATCTTTCTAACAGATGCACAAAGTAAATCCAGATCAAGCACAGAAGCTCACAGAAGCACAGACGTTCAAAGAGATCTTGATGCTGAGATACTGAATGTAGTTCGCAGGGAAGGAGCTTGGTGGTACCCCTCTCTCTGCTCATAGTGCACTGCCTCTATAACTGCTCCCTGAAAAACAAATGCTGAATTCCATCTTCACTGTTCAACTTTTTTCATAAAAGCAAAATTCCTCTTTTGCTTCATTTCAGTTATCTAAAACAGGTACTAATATAGAACCTTGGTAAAACAGCAAAGTGGTATAAAGCAAACTTTCCAAAAGCCAGGTATACCTGTACTCTAGAGCTGCTTGGGTTTTCTGAGTGGTCATATCAAGAAACTTTATAATTTAATGGTAGATAGATAAGTATACTTCCAAACTGAATGAGAGTGCAGTTTTTCTTCCCTATTCATAATAGAATTGACTCACATTATTCTAAATTTTCAATTTAGAAAATACTTTTTCTCACTTGATTCATACCAGGGTTACCAATCTACCTCACTCTAACTTCAGGTAATATGCCAAGGGAAAAATCAAATATACGGTGATGAATCCGTATTAGGGATAATGTTGTTTGTGAGAAAAACTTGAGACAAAATTATCACTTTCTTCCTGGGTTCCTTTCTTTTATTCTCTTTTAATGCATCTGGTCTTGCATTTTGATTTCTGCCTTATGGTAATTCTCTGTATTGGACAGTTACTTGGAACAAGAGTGAGCATTAAAAAACAAGATTCATGGTATTGTTTGTGAAGATGTACCTTTTGATCTGAACTAAATTGAGAAGAGTAGGGAATAAAGGAGTCTGAATTTATGTATTAGCTAACCAGAGAGATATTGGGTGTTCCCTGCAGAACTCAAGCCAGGATTCAGCACACATTTGACTGAAGTACTCTTGTGATAATCTCTCAGGAAGGAGAGCAAATTAGTTGGCAGCTGGATGGGCAGTTGAAGGCAAGGAAACTAAAAGTGCTGGCAAAGCCCAGAGGATATGAATTCAGCATATGAGAAATCTAATATCTTCATATTTGGCAGTACAGACCCCAAATCTGGATATTATTATCACTTTCAATTTAGAGGGGGAAAGTAGTACAGATATAATAACAGGAATTAGGGAATGAATGAATATGGGACTTAAACTCAAACTTCTTTCCTATACAATGAGTTCAAGAAGGAGGAATGAAACACAGTTTTACACATACACACACACACACACAAAATGAGAAGAGAGGTATTCTATAATGTTGAAAAATATTGGTATGTTTTAAAAATAAATAGATCAAATATCAATATGTTTTACTGTCTTATGAATATTTCAATGTAAAAATAAATTAGCTAAGGGAAAAGAGTGTAGTGACAGTTTTGATTTCAGTAGACATGGGTTTTGTTTTCAGTGCCTCCACAGAGATGGGCTAAATATTATAACTAATATGTATAATTTGTAAAATACAACCTTATTATCTCATTACAGAATATTTATTAAGCCTTAGTCAGCTAATCACCATATAATGTGAATCCAAATGATAATTTTATAATAATCTTATAATAGACGGTAATAATAATTATTATTGAAGGTAAAGTGGTTCCCCACTCTTCATTCTTTTACATTTTTCTCATATATATTAAAAATGGCAAATATTTCCCCCATATGCCTTCTTATCTTCTTAACTGAATCCAAGCCATACTCGTATTTAGTTTGAAATATTTTATATTTTACTGTAGGTTCAAGGCAATTTCAAGTGAACCAACTATGAGAATATTCAATAGAATATTCCATGGGACTTTCCAGGTGGCACAGTGGTTAAGAATCTGCTTGCCAATGCAGGGGACAGGTGTTCCAGCCCTGGTCTGGAAGATCCCACACGCTGTGGAGCAACAAAGCCCGTGCGCCACAGCTACTGAAGCCCACGCGCCTACAGCCCCTGTTCCACAATAAGAGAAACCACCACAATGAAAAGCCCGCGCACCGCAACGAAGAGTAGACCCCACTCGCCACAACTAGAGAAAGTCCGCACACAGCAGCGAAGACCCAACGCAGCCAAAAATTAATTAATTAAAACAATTTCCATTATCTATTGAGATTATTTTTATAGGGATTCTAAGCATTACACTCTGAAATAGAATTTCACATTTCTACATAACAACACCACTCACACAGAACCCAAATAAATACAAATCACGTTTTTAGTAAACAAAATTACTTGATGTCCAGGAGTAAACCTAATCTTTAATCTTTAAGAGTAGAAGCTAGTGAAAATGCCACTCTCAACTCTAACAAAAGGCCTGTACAAATTTCATAAAATACCTGGTTTATCTATAGGGTTTATACATATATAATCATTGGGATACGTAGCCCAGGTATCTTCTCTACAGAAAATGGAAGGTCCTTGGGAAATTATTATAAAGGAATTTGTCATTCAATTGTTGCTTTATTCTAATTCATTTTGTTCTTTAAGATACTATTGTCACTCCCTGTGATGAGATGTTTCTAGAGATAAGTTTAAAAGTATTGATGTCATATGCATACATTTTCAAAATTAGAATACTAACCTAGTTTCTAAAATGGGCTAAGATATTGAGTATAGCCATCCAGATATTAGGATTTACAGTTTATCTTTAAGTGTTCTCTCCCAAATATTTGATATAGTTAAATGAATCCTGGATTTGGTGGCAGGTGGTTTTGTGTTTAAGACTTTGTTTTCCCATATACTCTCTTTGTGAACTTAAAAATATGAGGGCATCTTTTAGAATAACCAGCTCCACACCCACATCCACCAAATGGTGTTAAAATATTGCTGCCCTTGATAGCTTATAGGCTTTTTTTTTTGCAGTACGCGAGCCTCTCACTGTTGTGGCCTCTCCCGTTGCGGAGCACAGGCTCCGGACGCGCAGGCTCAGCGGCCATGGCTCATGGGCCCAGCCGCTCCACGGCATGTGGGATCTTCCCGGACCGGAGCACGAACCCCTGTCCCCTGCATTGGCAGGCGGACTCTCAACCACTGAGCCACCAGGGAAGCCTAGGCTTATTTTTTCTTTTTTTTCTTTTTCTTTTTTTTTTTTTTCTTGCGTTATGCGGGCCTCTCACTGTCGTGGCCTCTCCTGTTGCGGAGCACAGGCTCCGGACGCGCAGGCTCAGTAGCCATGGCTCACGGGCCCAGCCGCTCCGCGGCATGTGGGATCTTCCCGAAACGGGGCACGAACCCGCGTCTCCTGCATCGGCAGGCGGACTCTCAAGCACTGCGCCACCAGGGAAGCCCTAGGCTTATTTTTTAAATCAAGTGAAATGACATATATGAAAGCACTTGGTAAATGATAAAGTACTAAGCAGTCCAGTATATACTTTCTGTTATAACACTTTAAAGTGCATAGATTTTTCATTGTAAAAAAGATGATTTTAGCATGAATATATAAAAATTAGAGGTTTTTAAAATCAAATCCAAGCAATTAAAATTTCAAAAATGATCCCTAGGAAACATAGATGATGTGCTTCTAGCATGATAATCTCCATGACAAGTAAAACAGCAAGCCATTGTGTAAAATTACAGACTATCTGCTTTTGCAGTAATCCTCATTAAAGCTTCAAAGAAAAATGATAATGTCAAGGTCTTGGGTGGCTCTAGGACATTGACTGCCATCCAAACCATTCTTGCAAATATTAGTAAACTAAGGACAGCAGACTGCTGCAAGCTATTTTTCAGCCAGAAGGATTAGATTTGTCTCCTAGATGAGTCTGACGTGTTATAGATTTCCAGTAGGTTGAGGTTTTCCCAGTTACAGGGTGACTTTCTATGAGTTGCTGCTTTCTGAGGGTCAAGAATGGCCCCTAGTGGGGGACTGAAATTCAATATTTTGCATATGAGTGCAATAAGAATTCCTCCATAAGAAATTCTTGGTTGAAGTCCCTCCATTTAACTGCTTAATACATGGGACCACTGCTGCTTCAAGATTCCTGTAATAACAGTTGATGACATTTTGGTAGTGGTTGCTATGTGCCAAGCCCTGGTCTAAGCATGTTACTCATATTAACATTTCTAATTCTCATAGCAACCATATGAAGTAACTATCATTATCATCTCAATAACAAGTGAGGAGACTGAGACACAGAAACATTGATTAATTTGTCCAAGTTCTCACAGGTAGCAAGTGATGGAGCAGGGAATCAAACCCAAGCCAGTTGTCTAATTCTGGAAACTGATCCCAAGACTTCTATCCCATACTGCTGTACCAAGCCTATGAGTTTTAAACAGCAACAAAAAAGGCAATAGTACAACTTAAAAATTCCACTTTAATATGCTTTTTCTTTTCCACCTGTTTTTTCTGAAATGACAGGAAGAAGAATCATATTAAATACTCTCCACCTATACATAGTTGTCCATTTTCAAATACATATAATCTAGAAAAACTGGACCATCTCCTATTCTTCCACATAGAACAAAATATGGGTATGTACAGTATGAGGCACCAGAGAATCTCTTTCTTTTATAATCATGGGGAAAGGATCTGAGCTTATTTCCTTTTCCCATCCTCTATCCTTCATACTCTATAGAAAGAAAATGAGAGGAAATATTTATAATTAAGTAAAACTGGTAAGATACACTGACCAGTTCAATTCAGCTTTAACTGTAAATTTTACTTGTTTCTCTAAAGATATCAAAGTTATCTATTTAAATAACACCAAAGTACATCTGTTATTTAGCTTTGTGTGAGCTTTTCCCTATCACTGAGACTTAGGGAATACCACTTAAGGGAAGAAAAGCAATTTTAAGGTTATCATATAAGTGACAAAGACTTTGATCTGACAAGATATGCTCAAGAGACCAAAGACAGCTGTAGAATTCCTTTTGGATCTCTCACCCATAATTTCACGAAGCTTGGTATAATTAACACACTTCATGGGATTTAAGTAACATTTGTTGCTTCTCTATCAGAATGCAAATTTGAGAGTGATATGGATCTGCACAGGAGACAGGAACAACTGTTCTCGAGGTAATAACTTGTGCACTACTTCCCAACATAGAAAGAGGTGGCAGACACAGCATCACTCAGGTTTTATTAGGGAGTTAACATATGTTTTATTGCAGCTACAAGTGCTAAAACCAGATATGTCATAAAATCAACTAAAATTAAATGGTTTATTGTCATTTTGGAATTCTTAGTTTCCATGTTCTTCAAAGCTATATTAAATAATAGGACCTGCTGTTGTCAGATGAGCAACCATGTATGGGTAAATGGGAATACAATCTACCAAACAATGAAAAAAAAGTTCACTGGGTTAGCATCCACTGTTTAGACAGGAAGAAAATTTCTCAACAATAGGAAGTAATTACTGGTTGGAGTGTGTGTGTGTGTGTGTGTGTGTGTGTGTGTGTGTGTGTGTGTACACATTAAACAGTGATACTACAGTCAGGCTTTCTAATCCTGGGACTCATTCTCTTCTATAATAGGTGGAGCATTTGATAAAAGAATCATTTAAAGAAATGGTTTATTCCTCTGTCCTATATTTATGTAAAATGAAAGAAACAGGACCCAAACCCTTTACTATAAAGAGATGAGGTAGTCTGATTTATTTTTTTTCTAATTTTGAAATTTGCCTGTAAAAAATCAGTCTAATAGAATGCAAACATAGAAAATGATACAAACAATCCATTATATGGTAGATCTTTTGAAGTGACACTTTAATATGGAAACGTATTTCAAGGTTGTGTCTGTACTACTTCACTTAACAAAAAATTGAATGCAAATGAATAAATGTATAAATGCACTTTCTTATATATGTATAATGCATTTGTACATGTATATACTTATAATATGTGTAATGAAGAAGGGAATACTAGACATACTATCTAATATTTCAAGTTTATGTGTGTGTATATATATTATATATATATATATATATACACACATATACATAATATATATTTCTTAGCTGCATTATCTATAATAGTTCCACTGATCAGGTTGCTGTCTCATCTAAGACAAGAATAAAGAAATATATAAATTCAAAAACGTGCTATTGTACAATTCAAGCTTTCCTTAATGTGTTCAGCTTTGGCAGGACCCTCATCCAAAAGAATGCTCCTATGATTTTATATGCGTAAAACTGTATTAAAGGCTCATTTATCTCATATGTCTCTTATTTTTATTTAACCGCAGACAAATTATTTTAAGCTTTCAAGATCATTTTGGGGTACTACAGCAGTACTTCTTTATATCAATAGTGGATTTCAAAAATACTGAGAAATGTAGTGGCTAAGCTAGCATGAACGGCTTACTGAATAAAATCAAAGTCTCATTATCATATCACATGAAAAGGAGCTATGAGCTCCTAAGTAGAAATGGTGCTTTTAAATTCTAAACTTTACTCTATAGACCATATATCAAAGCTTATTGAAAAGGAGAAATCTACTAGAAAGAATAAGGAATGAAGTCTATGTAGAAGTTAAGTTTCTTGTAAGTTGTCAAAGGGAAGTATGCCACTACTGAAGTAAGTGGAGTGGAAAAAGGCAAAGGTAACGCATATAGTTCTACTTAGACTGCAGATGCATGGAGAGAAGTTTCAACTAGAACGTCAATCCATGCACTTCTTCCTTCTTCAAGAATATCTTGCTAAACAACATGATAGGAAAGTCCTGTGAACTTGGTGAACTAAGTGACTTAGTTGATTTATATTTTGCTACAAGCTCCTTAACAGCTCATAGATTGGAAACAAAATCTGAGATGAGTAGATGAGCCACAAACATACTTGGACTATCCCTCCAAGGAATTTCAAGATTCAAGTTATTAAGTTATAACACAGAAATATTTCATGTGCTTATACAATGTAACTATGTAACTAAACAGAATATTAGAATTTTAGGGTGCAAATATTTTTGTGTTTATTTGATAAATCGTATTCTTTAATTAAAAACTTTTAAGTAATAATTGTTTATTTATTTGCAATGTATATTTCTTTTATTTGGAGGTAAATGGTCACCTCATCTAATCTAGAATTAGAATTTTTTCACATGAACTCATTACATTGTCAAATGACAAAAATATTACAATTTAGCAATGAGTTTGGTGTCCTTTAATTTAAGGGGAAATAATCCATGGATTGGGGGAGTATGGTGCCTTACAAACAGAGGAGCAGATTTCTCTAAGGATTTTGGGCAAGAGCAAGTTTTATAGAGCATTCAAAGCAGCAGTGCAGAAACAAGACATGATTGACTAGAAGTTTGAGGATTTCCTGGTAAAGTTAACAAAGTCCCATTTTCTAGGGAAAGGTGAGTTAGTTAGAGCTGAGTTGGAGGATTGTGATTGGTGTATGTTAGTTCTCCTAGACAGTGAGACATTTCTCCTGAATGCAGGTTGATTTAGGTTTAGATTTGTGGTGTGGGTGGGACCACTGGGGCAGGCTTCATTTTGTGTGTCCCACTATAGAAAGTTCTTTATCAACATATACAAAATATATATAACAAAAGCTGAACTCAGGAATCGTTTTTCTAAGGTAATATGAAATGTATTTCTCCTATCATCTTTTCAGCCAGAATTTGCTTTATATATGTATTCTAGCTATTAATATTAGGTCATTCCATATGAAATCACACAATGCCAAGCACATTAGTGATGATAATTCTGATGAATGTATTTTAATTTTTACACATTTACTAAATCACAACTAAATTTTAAGTGTTTATATTTATAACCCTCTGAAAATCATTCCTGAAACACTTACTAGATGTGTTATGATTCGCACAGTTTTAAGGTTCCCAGACACTTCCCTCCAGGTCACCAATATTTTTCAGAAGGCTGTGGTTGGTTCTGTGGTACAAAGCCAAGTCTTTCTTCTACAAACTTCATTTTAAAAATCAGAGAAAGAAAATTAATTTGTAACATTTACAAAATAAATTTGTAAATTTATTTGTAACAATCCACATATTACCTTCAGATTTATCTAATAATACATAAGCTAGATCATTTTTTCAGACAATATAGCTTTAAGTTGAGTAGGATTTACTCCTAATTTATCCAGTATTTAAATATCAAATGAAATATTTACTATTTTATCTAACATAATATCTCTTATGCAATATTTCACAAAGAAATTATGTTGTTTATCTCCAGATTAATATGGGTTAGATCTTGGCTCAAGTCTTGAAGTTTCCAATTTACATCAAATCATAACACAAATTTCAGTTACATATGCATATTTAAGAATTTAGCCGTGGGCTTCCCTGGTGGCGCAGTGGTTGAGAATCCGTCTGCCGATGTAGGGGACATGGGTTCGTGCCGCGGTCCGGAAAGATCCCACATGACGCGGAGTGGCTAGGCCCGTGAGCCATGGCCGATGAGCCTGCGCGTCCGGAGCCTGTGCTCCGCAACGGGAGAGGCCCCAACAGTGAGAGGCCCGTGTATCGCAAAAAAAAAAAACTGCTGAGGGACTTCCCTGGTGGAGCGGTGGGTAAGAATCTGCCTGCCAACGCAGGGCACATGGGTTCGAGCCCTGGTCCAGGAAGATCCCACATGCCGCGGATGGTCTGAAAGTTACTAATAGTGCATGCATTGGCCCTTCCACTTTCAATTTTGAGATGTCTTGTGGTCATACTATCTTTATGTCATCTGGCTGAGGAACTCTTTTAAAAAGAGTTACAGGCTGCAGATTAAATTTATGGGATTATGTTGCTATTTTTCTTGATAGATTAAATGTTTGATGTTTATGAGACCTTGTAAATAATTTTGTAAAGTAAATAAAACTCACTGTAACAGGGTCTCATGTTCATCCTAATGTATATTTTTCCCAGAGTTTAGGCATGTCTAGGCAAGTATGGGGATTAGTGGCACGTCTTCCTGCCCTACCCCCAGGCTTGTTATTTTTACATATGGGAATAAAGGGGGTCTTGAGAGCTAAATCATTTAGAGAAGACTGCAGGAGCATAAGTGTAGTTAAAAAAAAAGTGTCTAACTTGGAAAGAAGTGTTAATTCTCAGGGCATCACAGTGCCTAGCACTCAGTGTCTGACAATGTTTCAATCTCCTAAAGTCATGAATTAATCTTAAATTGAGAAACCTGGGGAATTTCCTGGCAGTCCGGTAGTTAGGATTCTGAGCTTTCACTGCCGAGGGCCCAGGTTCAATCCCTGGTTGGGGATCTAAGATCTCATAAGCTGTGCAGTGCAGCTAAAAAAAAAAAAAAAAAAAAAAACTGAGAAGCCTGTAATAAAAGAGCAAGAAAACAATTCTTCGTTTTTACATGCCATTGCACAATCTATGCAACTTTGAGAGAGCAAAATGGTGTTAATATTTCTGACAATTTCTGCAGCATTGAAGGTTAGTGTTTTCAACATCAGTATCATCAGAAAACAGCACCCAGTATAACTATTAGCTTCTTTGGCATGTCCAACATTGTTGACAAAGATAGTAGTAGTCTTCATCAGGACTGATAACTTCAGTGGGCACCAGCTGTTGACTTCCTGCTGTTGACATTGTCATCAATGGATGACAGGAAGAGTGAAGACTGAGAATACTGAGAGTTTTCAAAATTACATAGGATAGACTGTGAGAAAGATACTTCTGATTTCTACTGTGACTCGGCCTTACCATTCTACAGCTCTCACTCCTTCCCCTTCCAGCCTGGTAAATAAGTGATACATTTTTAAACAGTGGTAGAAACAACATACGGAATTGAAAATGTTATTCTTTGCTGCTTTATTTTGATTCAACCTATCTTTCATTGACTCAAATCTAGTTATATGAATATTATTACTCTAAAACATAAATAATATGTATATTATAATTTTTTGCTGTTATCACAATAAAAATAATTATAAATATTGTGAATGTTTGTACAGTACAATTATGCAAATTTTAAGGACATCTTTCCATAACGGGACATTTCTTCAAATATTCCGAAAATATATCTGATGCATCACAGCCAAAATGGGAAGTCTTAAGATAGGAATAAAGTTAACCAAAAAAGTGCTCCCTGTGTCTCTTGAGAAGTGTACAAATACTCAATAAACATTAATAAGTGAGTACAACCTACAGTCTTACCTAAAAAATAAAAATTTTTGATTTAAAAATATCTATTTATTTTATTTTGGCCTCGCCATGCTATGCAGCTTGTGGGATCTTAGTTCCTGAATAGAGATCAAACCTGGGCCCTCAGCAATAAAAGTGTGGAGTCCTAACCACTGGTTTGCCAGGGAGTTCCCCCCAAAATACTAATTTAATAGCAAATTCATTTAGTATTTGGTACATATGTACCTAGTACACATTTAATAATCTTTGTTAAACATATCCTACTAATGCATATGATCTAGATGTTTCTGTCAGAAAAGAGCATAACCCACAATTCTGGTTTTCATTTATTTGTATCAAAATTTTTTTTGACTTCTCTGTAAACTTGAATGGCAAATCTTCTGAGATAACAACATGTAGGAACAGAAACATTGTTCCATGTGGGGAGATGTGACAATTTCTGTAGTTTCCTTTCTTTGTACTCATCCTTCTCCATACGCTTATTTTTTTTTAACATCTTTATTGGAGTATAATTGGTTTACAATGGTGTGTTAGTTTCTGCTTTATAACAAAGTGAATCAGCTATGTATATGCATATATCCCCATATCTCCTACCTCTCTCAAAACTCAATAACTATTGACCAACTGCTTTTTAATTACAAGAAAAAATATCTTTAAATTCTACTAAGCACACAATTTATTCAGAAATTCTTAATCAGAATTTCAGGACTCAAGACATTTAAATTAATTTATTCTTTAAAGATGAAAACAGATTGCCCATCAGGAAAGGAAAACTTTAAAGGCACTTTCTACAAGAAGCTTAAAGAACTCACCAGGCATTGCTGAAGCCTTGGGGTAAGGAGAAGAAAAATCTTTTTGATAAATTAAGTGTATGTGACTCAAATACAGCATAAGTTTATTCACATTACATTTTATTACATAAATTTAAAAATTTGGAGATTTGCTGAACCCAGAATGATTGATGAATTACATCTGCTGATTATTCAATCTTGTAGTGATAAAAAACATATGCTCCTCTTTGCTTTGGTTTCTTAATCTTTCATCTAAGTATCTATATGATACCCATGTAGTTGTATGTAATTTTTGAACTGCATAGTCAAAAATCAAATTATATTTCCCTTTAATCTTTCTCTTTGATTCATGATTCCTTCTGAGAAATGGGCTCACCAAAAAGATAAGATATACTTGTATAAGTACTTGATAATTTGATAGTGATTTACATTCAATTTCAAAGCACATTAATGAGTAATGTCTCTCATTCTTTCTACTCATACAGAATATATTATTATTATAATCCACTACTCATTTTGAGCTCTACTCTTAGTTATATCACCTTTCTCACTGAAAACATTTTGTTCATAATATATTTCTAGCTGTTTTAGTATCCCAAATTCAAGTTCCTTTCAAAAATCCCCTAACTGTATCTAGTTCAACTGCAGGGATCCTGTATGTTTCTTAATACAGTGTCTTGATTATGTTAAGTGCCTAACAGTGCATACTTTAGAGATATTAATATAATCCCAAACAGATGGTCCAATGATAAAAATTATATATATTCTCAAGGTGATGTAATAAAAATGATCTCTGTTACAAATGAGTAAAATGAAGGATCACTTATAATAATAACTCTTTAAAGGATATGATCAAGGAACATTTTTTTTTTAATTACAAATGGAGGCTTTGAAGAACATTAAGGTTTGCATACATTTGTTTCAAGCAAGCATGCTGTAGATATTACTTATATGTCTTTACTTCCCAGCAAAAGAGAGGAGACTACACTGTTTACCCTGAAGAACATTTTACAAGCCACAACAATCTTGAAGGCAACGCTTTTTTAACTATTCAATAATTATTTGTTTGAACCGCTTTAAAAATATTGTTACTTATTAGAATATTTGCATGATTTTCCACTCAAATTTGCATACAACATACATGTCTAAGCATGAAAATCTTTATCTTAAATCAAGCAAAGCTACAAAATAGATAAAAATCAACAGCATAATATATTTTTAAATGGTCAATTTAACTTTATCAAAATTAACAATTTCTGTTCTACAAAAGACACTGTTGAAAGAATGAAAGACAAGCCATAGACTTGAGAAAATATTTCCAATACACATATGTTAAATAAGTTGTATCTAGAATAAAAAGTAGCTTTTGAAACTCAATAATAATAAAACATCAACCCAACTTTAAAATAGTTAAAGATTTTAATAAACCCTTCATCAAAGAAAATACACAGAAGGCTAAGAAACACATGAAAAGATGACATCTTTAGTAAGTAGGGAAAATGCAAATTAAAACTATGATGAGATGCTATTATATACCTATGGATTAGCTACAATTTAAAAAAAGATTTATTATGCCAAGTTCTTTCAAGATCAGAGGAACCATAACTCTCATCCATTGCTCATAGGATTACAATATGTTAAGGTCACTTTGAAAAATATTTTTGCAGTTGCTTGCAAAGTTAAACATATGCTTATTAAATGACCCAGCAATTTCAATCTAACAACAATGAAGATTTGTGGTTTTGCAAAAAAAAAACTGTACACAACTGTTTGCAGCAGCTGTTTAATAATCTTCCCACTGAAGACGACCTAACTGACATTCAGTGGTGAATACATGAACAAGCTCTGGCCCATACAATGAAATACTACTCAGTACTAAAAAAGGAGTAAACTAGTGACATGTAACAGGCGAATCTCAAATGTGTTATGCTTAGTAAAAAGCCAGATTCAAAGAGCAGAATCATGTGCTATGTGATTCCTTTTATATACACTTCTGGACAAGGTATGGAACAGGGACAGAAAAAAAATCTGCAAACAGATGTTTATAGCAGCTTTATTTATAATTGCCAAAACTTGGAAGCAACTAAAATGTCCTTCAGTAGGTGAATGGAGAAATAAACTGTGGTACACCCAGACAATGGAATATTATTCAGCACTAAAAATAAATGAGCTATCAAGCCATGGAAAGACATGGAGGAATCTTAAATGTATATTATAAGTGAAAGAAGCCAATCTGAAAAGACTACATGGTGTAAGATTCCAACTATATAATATTCTGGAAAAAGAAAAACTATGGAGACAGTAAAAACAATCAATAGTGCCAGGGTGGCATAAGGGGGAAAGATGAATAGGCAGAGTAAAGAAGATTTTTAGGACAGTGAATATGCTCTGCAGTGGTGGATACATGTACGTTTGTCCAAACCCATAGAATGTACAACACCAAGAGCAAACTTAATGATTTGCCAACGTAGGTTCATCCTTGGTAACAAATATATCATTCTAGTGAGTGATGTTGATAATGGAGGAGGCTATGCATGTTTTGGGGAGGGAGTATATGGGAAATCTCTGTACCTAAAACTGCTCTAATTTTTTTTTTTAATTAAAAAAAGAGACAAATAGGAGTAGGTGACCCTTGCTCCTCCGCGGGGCATGGAGAGTGTGGCCTGGACAGGCAATGGGGCCTCTGTCCTTGCCACCTCCGGGAAAGACTTCCGAGTGAGCTTCACCTTGAAGCAGGCCTTGACGGAAGTGCTAGAACTGTGCGTCCGCTTAGTGCAAAAGCTGGGGACGTGCTGCCAGAGGAGATTCGGGAGCCCGTGTTGCGAGATGCGCAGTGGACTTTTGAAACAGCTGTGCAAGAGAATGTCAGCATTAATGGGCAAGCATGGCAAGAAGCTTCAGACAATTACTTTATGGAATCTGATATCAAAGTCCTTGAAGACCAGTTTGATGAAATCATAGTCGATATAGCCACAAAATGTAAGCAGTACCCCAGAAAGATCCTTGAATATGTCATCAAAATCATAAAAGCAAAACAAGAAATTCTGAAGCAGTACCACCCTGTTGTACATTCATTGGACCTAAAATATGACCCTGATCCAACTAAAGACTGCCCCCAGAGAAAATGGTATCCATTGCGGCCAAAGAGAATCAGTCTTCACACATAAACTCTTTTTGTTCATCTTGGAAGTTGAGATTAGGCACTATCAACATTTAGATTATAGCTTCATGCCTGGATGGGACTTCATTTAAAACAACAGATAAGTAGTGATTCTTTTATACAAATATAGTAGCTCTATGCTGGGGTATGATATATTGTATTTCTTTCCTTGCCTTTGCATTGATAGTCAATGAAAAGTGTATTGTTTGAATATTGGCACAAAGCCCGTCAATGATCATTAAGAGTGCAAACTTTTACTGTCATTGAATACAATCAACACTTGGCTGCCTTACAGCTTTTATGGAATTTCATAAGTAATGTATTCCATTGGGTTTCCTGGATATACATCTTTCTCTAAAAAAAACAAAAAAAGAGCTGTGTAACTGTTGTCATTATTTAAGGGCTGAAAGTCATGCCCTCCCCAAAGCAGTTTGATTTATTAAATTAACGTACAGATGACAAGACTGACTCTGACTTTGTTACTCTAAATTCTGATAATTTGGATTTGTGGGATTAATTTTAGGATTTTTTGGTTTTGTTTTGTAAGACAAAGACAATGATTATTTGTGTAAGAATTTCTCTTAGAAATAAAAATTGGCATGTAGGCAGTGTTTCTAACCCACACTTTGGTTTTCCGTAGATCTCTTAACCTTGAAACATAATTTGACTTGGAACTAATAGTTTCTTTTCAGGATTTCTCAGTATTTCTTTGTAAATGACTCCAGTTCAAAAATATATATCAGATTACTACATTAAACAAACTGTCATTGTGGAACAAATATAGATACAATCATACTGAACTATTTTACATTTAAGAATGTTTATATATCAAGTATATAATCATTGGTAGAAGTCTGAGAAAGCTATATTGCCTATACGTCTAAGATTTAACTACAGTTTCTTATCTCTTATTGTGTCTCTTACATTAATACAATGTAGGCAGGATCATCTAATTTGCCAGCTGTTTCCCTATTAATGACTCAATACCTTCGTTCCTTTGCAGAGGAATTTACTAATAATGAGGCTGGAAAATCTTTGCTTCTCTTGTTCATTATGTCTTAATAATCATAAAGATCTAAATGTGACAGAAAATCTGTCACAGTGAAGAAAACTTACAAAGCTACTTTATCACATTCTGTATTTGAATGTTACAACTTGAGATCTGTATATTTGTACACAGTAGTGTGTTTTTTATTAAAATAATGTACAAAGAAAAAAAGAAGAGACAAACACAAGAAATAGATAAATATAATGTAAAAATTCGTGCAGCTTAAGTGTATGTACAATGCAGTGAGAGCAGAAAGTAATTCTAAATATATCTGATATCAAAGAAGTACTCTCAAGCCTATAGTAAAATTTCAAAGTATCCTCTGATGCAGACAACTCCAAAGAATGCTACAAATATTAATAGTTCTAGTTGTTATTTCTTTCTTTTGGGGGGTGGGGCGGACAGTGAAGTAGAAAATTATACCCTTATTGCTTTCCCAGGTAAAGGGGGCCACAACAGGGTAATGCTCTCAAAACTGTGTTCCTTAATTGTCGAATAAGCTGGGGTTTTTTGTTGTTTTGTTTTTTGGTATTTTTTTGCGTTACGCGGGCCTCTTACTGCTGTGGCCTCTCCCATTTGCGGAGCACAGGCTCCGGACGCGCAGGCTCAGTGGCCATGGCTCACGGGCCCAGCCGCTCCGCGGCATGTGGGATCTTCCCGGACCAGGGCACGAACCTGTGTCCCCTGCATCGGCAGGCGGACTCTCAACACCACTGCGCCCAGGGAAGCCCTAATTGTTATTTCTTGATCAAATCTTGGTAAACTACTTATTGTTTATCCCAGATTATTGGACCACTTACAGATGAGATCCTACAAGAAAGCAACTATTTTAACACTCTTTAATCCACTATTACCTATAAGTAAGTGTCCATGGAGTTCTTAAAAATTTTATGTCTGGTAGTAAAATAACACCAAAAACTGAATGTTAATCATTTCCATTTTAGGGACATAAATATCCTTTGCTGTTTATTTACAAAAAAATTTTGAATTATAGTTAGTAGAATGTTCTCATTTTTGACATCTCTGCTTTGAATTGCTTTTAATTACTACTTCAAAAATTTTTAATATAATATGAAAACATTATGTTTAATCAATTCAGTTAATTAAAAAACTTACTGGGTAACTGCTATATGATAGGTCTGTGTTAAATGCTGAGAAGACACTAATATACAATAGAGGCTCATTTGAGGAGACAGCAAAGCTAACATGAAATACAAACCCTGGTGTTACTGCTGCATCAAAGGCAGGTGCCAGATGCTATGGAATTTGTAGGAAAGAAACTGAATGAAGTCATAAATAAAGGGGCATGTCAAAGAAAACCATAAAGGAATTTTTTAAATATTCTAAACTACTTTATTTCTGAACTATACCTTTCTGGAAGAACTTTGATTTTTTTCTGATGAATCCCACTGTTGATTATTGCTTTGCTATTAGATAAGTCATTACATTGTCCTTCAGGTAGATCAAATGCATTATCCTTTATACTCTTTTCTGACCCAAGTTCCTGATTTCTTCCTGTACACTGAATAGGTAGATCTTGCATTCTTCATAAGGTTTCTTTTCCACTTATCTGCTACAATTATATCCTCAAGTATAATTGGTCTTTTCAAAAAGTTTGGATAATTCAATCATCACAGATCCAATGTACAATGTATACAATGATTGGTACTGCAAATTTCAATGTTCTATCAAAAGTATTAAAATTAAGTTCTAAATATGTTTCTGTGTAAATTTGGTTTCCCCTGGGACAAGCCTGTCTCCAAACTGTAGATAAGAGCAGTGCTATGCTTTGTGGCTAGAATATGGGTGTCCTTTCAAACACCTCTTTTGGTTCAGGTCTGATAAAATATATATCTGACACATTCTTTTTATTTAGCGTTAAGGGTGAGGACAATGATTCCAAATTAAATTGATTTTACTTTGTTATATATTTTCTTCCTTTTGGTTTTCTCACTTAGGCCACTTATTCTAATGAGATTTAACTTTGAACTGGAAACCTAACTCTCTGTTTGTAGACTTAGCTTAATTTATTTGACCTATTTGGCTCCCTTGTTTTCAGTTTTAGTTTCCTAAGTAGACCTGTGAAAGACACCGAGGATTGCTGTTCAACCTTAAACCCACCACCTGATTTCCTGAAATAACCATACCTACTGTTTTAGTGTCCTGGTGACAATGGGGCAGAGTTTCCCATTTCTAGACTGCTATTCATAGAATTATAGGATCGTAAAAGCCTTCATAGGTTATCTGTTTTCTTAGCTTGCTAGAGAGTTTTCTTCTTCCTCAAACATTTCAGGACAAGAGAGCAACAAAACTCAGCCTTGAATCAATTCTGGACCACATAATCATAAAAGTCAATTGCCCTTTCTTCACCGTGATATATGGAGGGTGGAGCACAGCATCCAGGTGCTAAAAAAAAGTGTCAATATATCTACAAAAGCTGAAAAACTTTGCGAGAATTTAATGGCATAGAATCTATAAGTAGCACCATGTGAAAAATAGTTGGTTAGTCAGTTGGCTAAATACATTTTCTGGAAAAGTGATATTACTAGGTCAAATAAGTTGGATTATCTAAAATAACTAAGTGAGACATCTATTTGTCTAATATTTAATGAACATATAGCCTAGAGATTTTTTCAGTCTTCCTTTTTTGTTACTGAGTAGCTCTTGTGACTAAATCATGTTTAAAAAGCAGAAAATAAATCACAGAGATCTAAAGCTGAGAGGGACATTGGGGTAGAATTATTCATGTCTGTTCGACTAACATGATAAAACTAAGACCTAAAATTCTTAGACACTTGAACCACATTCACTTGTAGCTGATGATCAACATCATGACTCAACCATCACAAGGTAGCATGATATAGTTCAAAGAATGAACTGATGTCAGAGAAAGTAAATAAGATGGTTCCAAGATCATGACAAATCTCCTTAATTTGTAATCAAAAAAAGTAGTAAAAGGAAATAATTCATCAGTGAGTCCTGGCTTGTTATTGACTCTGTTTAGTCAATCAGAATAACTTCTAACTGATTCACTTTCTTTATGGTTAGTCAGAAGGGGTTGTGACTGCTAATCAAATCAGCAGGTCTGGAGACCATAGATGGATGAAAAATGAAGACAGTCAGGTGAGTATTTGGATTAGTTTCTCAACAGGGACCTTAGAGTGGATCTTCATGGATATGAGTACAGAATAGCCAAATCTTGAAACTAACAAATTGCACTCAGTTATTAAATATGGAGAAATCTGTTCATTTTTATTTTTCATAATTTGGTAAATGGATTACAACATATTGATCTTGTTATGTTTCTATGGATATCATGGATTCTTATTTAGATCATCTATTCTTTAGAGGTTAGAATCAAAGGTTTTCTTGCCATCTCCTTTTGTGTGTGGCTTATGATAATGCATTCAGGAATTCAGAAATTTTGAGTTGAGATTTTAGGGATACTTTCTATATGTACTTTATCTTAAAATAGGGGTTTTAACATTAAGAATGATAGAAATAATTTTGTTTGGCCAACCCAGTATTTAAAAGATATTTATCTTATCTTTCATTGATTAATTGGCTATCTAAATAACAAGGATATAGAACTAAGATAGGAACAAATGTTTTATATATACTATCTCTTACATTTATTTTAATCCATCTACTATTTCATTTGTTTTCCTTTTGGTCATTTACTCTAAAAATTGATAAGACCTAAAAGCATTGCTTCTCTGAAAAGGTTTTTATTTATTCATTTATTTTTCTTTGTGTAGAATTGGCCATGGCTTATAGGATGCAATAAATAACAATCAAGCAGTATTGAAAACATTTTTGAACTGGTAGAGACTTATGGATAATCTAAGACATGCACATATAGAATATGAAGAGTAATACATAGTGGCATTTAATTACCATTTTAATTGGAAAGAAAAATGAGAAAAGTCACCAGCCCTTCAGAGACTTGGAAAACGGAATCTATCAAGATAAGGAAATAGAAAATGTTTAATGTTTCATAAGCAGATTACTCAAATTTTTAGATTTGTTAACATCAAATTTTTGAATAAAAAATTAAATATTCAACAAATATTTCTTGAGAACTTACTATGCATGAGCATCCTTTCTTTATGCTACAAAGCATAGAGCAAAAAATACATGATCCCATTCTGAATATTGTATTACAATCTAGAAGACAGTGAGAGACCTGTATAAATAAATGTTTCTAAAAAGGCAAAACATAACTACCAGTTGAAAGAGATAAGTAAAGTGTTACCTCTTTTTTTTTTTTTAAACTCTTTGGATAAGCATTTAATAAAATTAAAATCTTGGGCTTCCCTGGTGGCGCAGTGCTTGAGAGTCCGCCTGCCGATGCAGGAGACGCGGGGTCATGCCCCG
>NW_006790101.1:563487-600907 GCF_000442215.2 Lipotes vexillifer
AAAAAAAAAAAAAAAAAAAAAATTAAAATCTTTCTGCTGTGTAGCACCTCTTGGCACTTGAGTACCTATTGTCTAGTGTAGAGAGAATAACAGGATAAGGTCAGGCGACAGAAGGGTGGTACACAGAAGTATAGGAAGAGGACGAGTAAAGCAGTTGAGAGATCTAAATATTAGGAAAAGATAGGGGTAGTGATGAATGCAGTCAGAAAGAAAAAAATAGGGGTCTGAAGAATCCAAGAAACAAGGAAGGACTGAGATAATAAATAAATAACTTGCCCATTGATTGGGAGTGATTCTTCCTAGCAACTTAACAAAGCTGGTAATATATAAGTTCTCAGAGAATAACAAAATTAATTTCAAAAGGACATTTAATGAACCTTTAATAAGGTGAACACCTGACTTTTCCATTATCCCTTTTTCCTGAGAATCAATAGATATGAAGTCACATTTATTATTCCATGGGCCAATACATTTTTCAGAGACTGAGGATTCTTTTATTGGTATCTTTTCATTTTCAGGGAAATTGTCAAAAAATCCAAAGATTAGAGAACTCAGATGAAGCTCATAAAATGTGCATGTTGCCCTGTCAAGTTTAGAGGTAAAACACCAAACATGAAATAGTAAGCCTTCCTCGGGAGTAGGAATAGTGAGTGTACTTCTCATTAAGCAGATGAATAAGGATAAATTAAAAATAATACCAGGCATTAGTAATGGATTTTCCCTATTTTTAAATATACTGTGTAGTGAAAGTGTTTATTACTCACATTTTATAAGTGAAGAGATTGAGGTCTAGAAATTTAGGTGACTGGGAAAATTCATAGAGCTTGTAGTCATATTAAAACAAGTTCTCACACTTCCACTGCTCTGTGGCCCTGAAGACAACCATTCCCTTTACCTTGGAGTATGCAGTGTTCCTTCCACCATGCCATGTTATCTCCCCAAAACAAGATATTCTTGTCTATACTGAGACACCCAATTATTTTCAAAGTTAAAAAAATTATCAGAAATATTCTTTGTTGGTAGAAAGAATTTTTTCTTTGTTCATTATATGGAGAAAGTAGCTAGCATATGTATTATCTTTTCTCATATAATAAATTATTATTATACATTCTCAGCTTATCACCAGCCATCTAATTACTAATTACTGATATATACGCTGAAGCTTACCAATCACCACTCCCAAATAAATAGCTATGAGAGGAAAGAAAACAAAAAGAATAAAGAAAAATAAATTCAGATTCTTTTGTTTGTACTTTGCTCATTTATTTTGACAAGCACAGTTTAAATTTAACAACTGGCTTAATCAGCCTTAATGTTCACTCACTCCAGGGAACACTGAAGAGAAAGCCAGAATCATCAACTTGAGGGCAGAAAAGGTCTTCATTGCCTTGTTATGGAAGACAGAATGTTTATTGCTTCTGTGTCTTTGATGATAAAGCTTTTCAGGCTAACAACCAAAACATTTACTAAGCAAGTTCTCTGTCTGTAGAGCTATGAGAATTGGCACTAGAAATATTATTTTGTGATTTTTCTTTTCCATTACACAAATAAAATGTTAGGTACTTATGAAAATGTATTATTATTTTTTTCCCTTTCATTCCATGTTTGGGCAATTCCCTTGTCTATTTCTGAAATTTACCTTACTCTCCTGATTATGGTAAAGGCTCCAAGTCCTTACTGATTTGAAGATATTTACTTGTTGTCTTTTTTTTTTTTTTGGATGATAAAGTGTAATGCAAAATTAAGGGGACTGCCACTCAAGATAAGAGAAAAACAAGTTGAACTGCATCATTTCAAACTGCATATTGTCAACGGATAATGAAAATTAAATTTATAGGAAATGTTATCATAAAATGCTTCTAAATGTAAAAAACTTTCTACTGAGTGTTAAGTCACGTTGCTAGGAATATACAGACAAGAAGCAGGAGGAGGCTAATGTGCAAATAAAGAAGTAAATACCCAGAGGATTTACCATACAGCATGAAGTATCATAGAGCATTGAGCAATTCTTCAAGTTAAAGGAACCAATGTGCCCTTGCCCAATGCCCCCAGGCAAGGCAGTAAGAATGAATCTAGCAGTATATTCACATGATGACACATTTATGTGACACTTGTAAATTTAATCAGTCAAGTTCACTGAATTGCTCCACATCAACTTCATCATACTTTCCCTTGTGATCATGGAAAGTGACTGTGGGCATTATTGGAATCTTTCTAAGGGAAGTTGAGTTGAAATACACTTAATTTGGCTTTAAAGAGACAGCTGTGTTCTTACAGCTAAGGTATTACCAACTGCCCTAATGTAGTACAGTTTTCTGGGAAAACTTCTACCATCCACTGCACCAACTTATATGGTATGTGTACCACCTCAGGACTTCTAGTACAAGCCAGAATCATAGAACCAAAAGGCCATATTTTATGTACACAGTACCACATATGTGGGCAGTGAAGCTAAAATAAGATTTGACAAGTGTGGAGCAAGAAGCTTGTTTGTGGAAAATTCTTCTAATAATCAGACCAACAAAATTATAAGCAGACAGTTTTAATACCCAGTAAAAGCAGAACCTCTTTCCTGTCATGAATAAACTCAATAATGTGGCATATACAATTAAAAAAGTACCACACAATAAAATTTTAAGTTATTTCTGAGTGAATTTAACAGGAATTATTCTGACACCAGGGAGCAAATTGTAATAAAAACTTTCAAATCATAATAAAATCATTCATTCTAGATTTGGAATAGAAATTGTGAATAGGCTCTTGAATTATTTGATAATACAATTAATAAGGACCATAGCATATAAATATATTGAAAAATATATTTTTATTTCAATTCCTCCCTAAATAATATAATAAGTGCACAAAATAAAGAACTCATAGTATAACTCTAAATACAAATAATTACAAAGTAATTGAATAAAATTATATTTGTTATTGCACAAAAATGTTTAAAGCCCGAAAGTTTTACATAGAAACTTGATATGAATATGATACATACTATTAAATATCAGTGGTTCTGAGGTAATAAAAGAAAAACTAAAGATTTAGAATAAATAAAGTTGGCTTCTAGCTCTTAAGATTAAGAATAAAATTTGGGTTAGGATTTCGTGAGTAGAATTTGTGTTAAAAAACGTTAACAAGGAAAATGTTGGCAAAATAAAATGTTAATAAGGGTCGAAGTTGGTTCTGAATGGAAGTAATATGGCTGAGGAGATGATTTGTGGATGAGGTATGTGATATTAATTACTTTGATCTTAACTAGTTTATATTATATTGTTTAGACAGTGTAGAACTTTGGACTATTGTTGAGAAAGATAGTCACATAACTGTTGTTAACAATTTTATGAGATCTTTAATACTAAAGACAATACATGTGGTTAAATGAAAATCTGATATGAATGCGAGGAAATAGATTCACATTTTTGGATGACTGAGGACAATGCATTAACTTCAACATCATTTTCCTCCATTATAGTCTATGGTTGAAATATACTTATGTAAATTACATATAAAATTGTATAAGATGTTCTAATTTTTATTATTATCATTGTTTAAAAGGAAACATGATTATGATAATTTATTTATAAAAACAGAAATTTTATTTTGGTAGTTAAAATCCATATACCCTACAAATAGTATTTATGATGTGTTAAGAAAAAAAGTTATATGATTTTTCCAACATTTATGTGGTAAAATGGCAGTCTGTATTTTTATGTTCACTGGTACATTTTTAGATTTTTTAAGAAATTATGAACTATTTTTAAAATATATTTGCTCTCAGTAGTTAGTAAGAATTTGATGATTTTTTTTTCTGGCCAATCCTCTGCTCCTTTGGTGACACTTTTCATCAGAATTTAAGGATTGAAGATTTAGAAATTTGCCTTCCAAGACAATATAATTATGCTAAAAAATAAATTCAGGGATAGTAATCAAGTTCTAAATAAAGTTCAACTTCTGAGATCGACATCACATATGCATGAACAGAATAATGACGTGCTCATCCATATTTACGTTTATGTGTTCATGTGTGTTATGGGTGACAAATATTATATTCTTAAAAATAAAATACAATTTTTCTAACACTGCATAATATGCAACCTATTTTTTTAACATCTTTATTGTAGTATAATTGCTTTACAATGATGTGTTAGTTTATGCTTTATAACAAAGTGAATCAGCTATACATATACATATATCCCCATATCTCCTCCCTCTTGCATCTCCCTCCCACACTCCCTATCCCATCCCTCTACGTGGTCACAAAGCACTGAGCTGATCTCCCTGTGCTATGCAGCTGCTTCCCACTAGCTACCTATTTTCCATGTGTTAGTATATATAAGTCCATGCCGCTCTCTCACTTCGCCTCAGTTTACCTTTCCCCCTCCCTGTGTCCTTAAGTCCATTCTCTATGTCTCCATCGTTATCCCTGTCCTTCCCCCTAGGTTCTTCAGAACCTTTTTTTTTTTTTTTTTGTAGATTCCATATATATGTGTTAGCATACAGTATTTGTTTTTCTCTTTCTGACTTACTTCACTCTGTATGACAGACTCCAGGTCCATCCACCTCACTACAAATAACTCAGTTTAGTTTCTTTTTATGGCTGAGTAATATTCCATTGTATATATGTGCCACATCTTCTTTATCCATTCACCTGTCAATAGACACTTAGGTTGCTTCCATGCCCTGGCTATTGTAAATAGAACTGCAATGAGCATTGTGGTACATGACTCTTTTTGAATTATGGTTTTCTCAGGGTATATGCCTAGTAGTGGGATTGCTGGATCATATGGTAGTTCTATTTTTAGTTTTTTAAGGAACCTCCATAGTGTTCTCCATAGTGGCTCTATCAATTTATATTTCCACCAACAGTGCAAGAGGGTTCCCTATTCTCCACACCCTCTCCAGCATTTATTGTTTGTAGATTTTTTGATGATGGCCATTCTGACTGGTGTGAGGTTATACCTCATTGTAGTTTTGATTTGCATTTCTCTAATGATTAGTGATGTTGAGCATCCTTTCATGTGTTTGTTGGTAATCTGTATATCTTCTTTGGAGAAATGTCTATTTAGGTCTGCACATTTTTGGATTGGGCTGTTTGGTTTTTTGATATTGAGCTGCATGAGCTGCTTGTAAATTTTGGAAATTAGTCCTTTGTCAGTTGCTTCATTTGCAAATGCAATTGTAAATATTTATGCACCCAACATAGGTGCACCTCAATATATAAGGCAAATGCTAACAGCCATAAAAGGGGAAATAGACAGTAACATTTTCAGTGTCATTCCCAAAACTATAAAGTTAACAGAAATTTCATGCAGTAGTTTTTTGAAAAGTAGTATTAACCCAAATTAGCATTCTATTCTTTATTGCATGTTTTTCTGCTATGCTGTTCATTGATGATCTTACACCCCTCCTGAAACGACAAACATTTAGCTGGTGGGAAAATTCTCGTCTATCTAATTTGCAATAAAGAACATTGAATATAAATTCCATTTATAATTGGACTAGTGACTCCCTCAAGAAATCCTTTTAAGGCCTCTGAACTTCAAAAGCAATAATTCAATAAATACTTACCAAATTCCCTACTGTGTGTGAAGCATTGTGATCCCAGTACGGAAGAAGCAGAGAAATAAATAAGAAATAATCTTTTATTTCTATCATAAAATTCAAAATGATATTAAGAACGAGTAGGCATGTAAGTCAAATGTTAAAAGGGACTTAGAGTAAGGAATAGAAGAAAACTTCCTAAATCTGGTTAGTTATTTTATCATTAGGCATCAAGATCCAGTTCTTTGAGAAAAGAATGCAGAAAAAAATGATTCTGAACTTTGTAGTCTGCATTTGTCTCTGTAAGTAGAGTAGGAATATGAGACTATGTTTTAGATCTCAGCCTTAAGTCAATAGGAATGACATGTCACATTGCACATGCTGTGTGGGCAACCTTTTAAATCTAATTTGCATGAATCTGCCATCTCTGTTCCACAAGTTCACATTTGCTAGGGCAAGATCACTTCACTGAAGGTTGATGGGCTTTCTTGGGAATGCATTCTTTTCCAATTCCTTACCTGTGTGGTTGTGTTGTTATGACAGTTAATTCATCTGGGAAGGCTAGTCATTCCTGTTCATGTGACTAAATGACTTCCTAAGTTTATGTTTGCCCTGCTAGTCCAGTCAATCTAGTCAATCTATTTCAAGGGATTGAGTAAGCAAAGAGCCTTTGTAGACCATTAGACCTAGGCTTTAAGTGACTGAACAAACCAGTATTGGAACATATCAAGTGTATCCCAGCCATTATTGAAATTAATGATGCTCCCTCTGCAAACAATGATGGAAGGAAGGAAAGGATGGTTGATTCAAAAATAGGACTCCACACTGAACCATTTAAAGATGTACTTTCCAATTAACTGTTAAATAAAAATTGAGGAAAAATGATCCAATAATTGAGTAGTTGAATTTCTATCCCTATAATGTTCATGTGTCCAATAAAACAAAGCATCACCTTATGAGTTGTATTTACCCTTACCCCATATAAAATTTGAACAATTGGCATCAGTCTTTTTTCTTCTAATTTCTGTAACTTTTATCACTAAAATTATCTAAAAATTCTTATATTAGATATCAATTTTGCTTTCTTAATATATAGGTGTGATAGCTTATGTGTATGACTAACCCATATTCAAAATATACATTCAAAAACATCCACTATATCTGGTAAAGCAGGCTGATTTTCTCATAGCCTCCCATTATTTAAGCCTACATATATTTATTTTCTTTCCTTTTTTTTCATATTTATTTAAAGCCACAGATCACATTTCTACTTACCCAGAACGGTTTTACTTACCCCTTAGTTCTTTGTCATAGCTATTTGTATTCTGTAACTTTACATAATATAGAATTAACATTGTACTCTCCTAATAAGTGCCATTATTCTATAGCTCCTTCTGTATAACACTAGCTTAACAAGTTTAAAAATATCAGCAGTTTTTGTATGATCACAATTTTGACCCTTTCTGTGTATTTATTACAATATTATCTGGATGAATATACACAAAACATCAAAATCATTGGCTGTGTGCTTACTTAACCTATGGATCACAAAAATGACAGCCACAAATAACCCCAACAAAATACCATCTACCCAATAAAAGGGAAAAGCCTGATTTCTTCTAGTGACCATGTAGCTAGTTTTAGACAACACACTAAAGGGAAGTGACCATCTCTATATAAAAATAATCCAAAAAAATACTCAATTACTCAAATAATAATTCAAAAAATACTCAAATACTCAATTGTGAACCTATTACACAATGGAATTTCTGTAATTTAATTGTTCTTATTTCTAAGTGATAAAATATTTTATTTTATTGGTCAATATTTTCAGGCAAATATTGGTCAATATTTTGTAGCAAATTATTCCCTATTTTTTCTCTTTTTAAGAAATATTAATAAATCCAATATTAAATAATCTTTTAAATTTCTGACTTTACTACATGTAAAATTTAATATTAATTAAACATTTTAATCTATGTACAATAAATAGCGTTGATTTTCCTTTTTGGAATCTATCTCACTTAGACATCTTTCATCTCTGTTTAAATCTTCTATATTTCTTTGACCCCTCCAATTACCTGAATTCAAGAAGCTAGGTATAAAACAATTCAGTGACGTGAGAACTACCTTCTATGACACAGCTTTACAAACTCTGCCCACTGTGTACTCATCCAGATGTTTATATTATGGAAAAGGCATTTCATTAAATAGAAGCCCCAACTTCAAGGAACATGCAATCCTGACTTAACATGGAAATAGGAGAGCTATTGCTTCTGAAGGCTGCAGTGCTGATGCGCAGATAAGGAAGGACACTCCAAACCTGGTTGGCCAGGTTTTCTAATCCATATCTCATTTACTATCAACACGTTTCAAGTGTTAGTGTCTTGTATTTAATATAAAACTCACATGACTCATCCATAAACTTTAGTTTTCTATCTGTGATGAAATTTGCATGTTGACTTGCCCTAAAAGGAAGACAGAGACATTCATATAAGGCAAAATACTGCAAGTGAGACATATGAAATTTATGCCAAAATGCTATTTGAGTAAATTTGTTACACCTGATTCTATATATGGGATTGTTTGGGGTAAACTCACAGTAATTTAAATTATTTAGAAAATTAGGACAGGTAAATTAGGACATACATATGGAAAATATGATCTTGTAAACAATCCGTATTTACTACAGTGTGCACTGTCTGATTGCCAGTCTGCTGGTGGGTTTTCTGTATCCTCTTTGCACTTATCAATTGTTTGTGAGTATATGGATTTTGAAACTAATCTTAAACAATTATATTTACCTCTAACAGATAACATGTTAATAAGCAAACATACAGAAAAATTAATTTTTTTTTTTTTTCTTTCGTTATGCGGGCCTCAAACTGTTGTGGCCTCTCCCGTTGCAGAGCACAGGCTCCGGACGCGCAGGCTCAACGGCCATGGCTCACGGGCCCAGCCGCTCCACGGCATGTGGGATCTTCCCGGATCAGAGCACGAACCCGTGTCCCCTGCATCAGCAGGCGGACTCTCAACCACTGCGCCACCAGGGAAGCCCGAAAAATTAATTTTTATATTAAATGTGACACATGTAGTAAGTATTGAGTGATATCCTAAAAAATATTAGTGAAATAACCAGGACTTGGTGTGAAAACAATAACCAGGACTTGGTGTGAAGACAATATTCCTAAGAGCTGTTTGGAAGAATAGCACAGTGAATCTGCATTCCATTGGCTATCATTTTAAGAGACAATTGCAAAACACTAGAAAATAAGGAAATGTTTTTGTTTAATCACTCTTGAAGTCAAAGATAGTATACTTTCCCAGTAGGCAAAGCAAAATACTCATTTTCATTTTTGAATGATCAAATTTTCCATTCCCTAGTGGCTTTTTCACTCTACATAGTGATCTTTTAGATCTTCATAGTGAGAAAAAGACAAATTGCTTAGATGGGAAGCGTTCCAGAAAATGAGCTACAATACTTGACCCAGTGTCAAGCTGGAGTCTGGCTGCTTTTTTCCCACTTTAATGAGGCCAACCTTCAGCTATGATGGGAAAATAGAATATATTTCTTAATGGCAGACTGTTCTTCAGTATCACAAAACCTAGATGTTGTGCAAGAGAATCAATGACAGCAGGGAAATGATTTTAACCCTGCTGGCTTCTGGCCAAGGAGTGAGCTATTATGTTAGCACCAACACTTTGTAAGGTTTTAATTTCTAAAATAAGAATACAAAAGACTTGGCAGAAATACTTTAAGGGCAAACTCCCTAAAATCACAAGAAATTACTAGAAGGCAAAGTAAGTTGCCTTTTTAATACATGAAATAAAATGTTTCTATTTGAAGCTAAATTATCCAAATATCAATAGTATGGTGAAGTATTAATGATTTTCTGTTAGTTAAAATTAATATTTAAAAATTCTTGCCAAACACGGCAGGAACAAGTGCAGATGGAGTTAAGATGATGCAGAAACTTCTGCCTAAGCTCTTGGATACATTAGCAAATAATCAAACATTTTAGAAAAATTGAAATATATTCTGGTAAGAGATGTGAACGATTGCCAGTTTCTAGAGAACAACTAGGTTCTTTTTGGAGGGGAAAAAAAAAAACAAACACAGTATGAAAGAATTATTATGGTATTTTCCCTGGTATATTTTATTTTAAAAATGAGTTTCCATTTACTATGATAAAACAAACTATATTAAAGTAGAAAATAGAAACATAGTGGACTAATAAAAATAGAAAATACAATATAACACTTTAATCAATAGCCCTTTCATTAAGAAGTATTCCCAATATCCTGAAATTCAAAAATATAACTTTCACATACAAAATTTCAAAGTGCACTAAAAATCATTTAAGAACTTGTTCCCACAAGATAATTTATGCTTTTGTTATTTCCAAATCTCCTTTTCTTATTAATATAAGAGTTTTCTGCTCTCTAATGAAGGTAGTGTATTTTTAAGTTATGATTTCTGTGTATATTTTTATTCTGTTTTCTGGTTATTTTTTATTGGATGTTTTGATTCATTATTAGTTGTTTTTTTTTTTTAAGCTGGTGACATCATCAATTATTTCTTATTTTGCTTTCCAAACAATGCTATTATTTCCCACTCCACAAAAATTATTCTTATAACACAGAACAAAATATCTTTCTTTCATAGCTTTTTATGGCAAATTAAGATGAAAAACTGAGCATTACTGTAAACACTAATAACAGATAAATTTTTCTCTTAATACAATATGTACTATATGAGGAAATTACTGTATATAACATTGAAGTATTTTCAAAGCATACTGAATTTTCTATAGACCAGACTAAAAGTGGTATGAATGAAATCCTTCCCTGATTAACACGTTAACATTTTATATTATAAATTGTCTTCAACAACCTAAGAATCTCCTGGCATCATTGCAAAAAATAGCAACCTTATTGATAAACACATTACTTGAAGAAATAAAGATTCTTTTGGTTTTATAAAGATTTGAAAAGCAGCCCTAAGAACAGATTTGAAAACAGGAAACCAAACCAAGGGATACTTGTTTTTTTCCAAATTCTCAAAATGTTTGCAAAATGGCACTAACAACTTCCAAGTGAGGTTTTTGTATCTTGCTTTTCATTGGAAAAATGCTTGAAGTTTGAAGAAAACCAAAGTTATCTCATGAAATCAGTAATTTTTATTATTGCTAAATTTGAAAACATGTAGTATTTGTGCCCTGAAATGCTTCTAAGTCACTTTGTCTTTCATCTATTGAATATGAATTTACATAGAAAATTTTAATTCTAGAAGACCTCATTTATTCCCTGTTATCTGATGTTTCTGAGTCCTTTTCCCTGGACACACTATCAATGTTACTGTTTTACCTAATCAGCATTTTTTGACAATACCTACATTTTCAGACAGTTTCTGTAATAATCAGAGTTAGTATAATGAAAAATAATTGGTCTCGTTGTTTGTTATCTTGTTACTTATTTAATAACCGCATCTTGAAAATAGCAAAATTTCTTCAATCATAATTGACCCTATCTCTATCTTTATTTTCACCCAAGAAATAAAGAAAAATGGTCAACATTTATACTTAGAAATCTAGTTAAATCATTCAAAGAAATGGTCAAAGTGAGAAAAATGCACTGAAAATTTCAGGAATTTAATATTTTTTCATGACAAAAAATAAGCAGAAATAGTACATATGATTTGGACACTAATGGAGAATATTGGTGTGATTAGTTTTCCAGTAAGTAGAACACAGGGACTGATATACTGTTCTTTAGAAAATAAAATAGATTTCCAAAGTTCCTTCCACATTTTCCACAAAATGCTTTTAGCTGTTAAGCGATGGGGAAGCTATTCATCTTTCAGATGAGAACATGTTTAGTTTATTCTCAATAATAAATGATTGTAGATTAGAGGGGGAAAAAACATACACAAAGAGTAAATGAACTTTACGTTAGAATAATGACATAGAATTATTATTACTGAAGTTCAAGTTTACAACTTCCCTTAAATAGAAATTTTATTCCCACGTGTAGGCCAGAAAAAATAGTGACTTTCTAAAGTGGACCCTCATTAGTCTTGGACTTCCTGGCACTAATATTTTCTAATAGTACCTGATTTCCTTAAAGGGAATTTCCTCTCTTCCACTGAGTGTAGTCTTGATAGGAGGGCGTTTTCTAATTCCCTAGGATCGCTGCCTACATTTTACCTTAGAAGCCTGGTGGGCACAGTCCTTCCATGCACCACTTGAGACAGACTGTGGCTGCCATGGGACCAGCTATAACAGAGTTATTATCAGTAGGGCTCACTGCAGGGGAAGGAAGAGGTGATGACAGAGGCAGAGACCAAAAAGTCAAGGTAAACTCTTAGTTCTCAGGCACATTTTTAAATTTCAAGAGTCCCCAAGTTTGGACTGTTTGATTCTGCCAACTTCCCAAATCTTTCTCCCATTTCTTATCAAAAATTCCCTTTTCTAGAGTTGATTCCTGTCACTAAGAACATTAACTATGGACACCATCTACCTACCAATGATACATATACTGAGAAGTTAATTTATCTTTAGGCATTTCTTATTCCATAAGATTTTTTTCAAAATGATTCATATCAATCTATTTTATGAGATCTGTACTATTTAGCTGATAAATTCTACCTTTTTGCTATTTTCAAGTTGCTATTCCAAGATATTAGTGATTAAGCATAATATAACATTTCATTACATTTTCAACACAGTTTTTCAGTTTTAAATATACTTACACATAAATTGCTTCATCTCAACTGATTATCATAAATGCCAAGTTTTCAACAGACAAATACTACACTTTTATTTTACAGATGGACTACCGTTCACTGAGGATAACAAGATTTCTAAGTATAGACAATAATAAGTTTTAAACTCTGTATTTTGTGTTATTTACCACACAACACACTGCCTCCCATCATTGCAGTTGGGACAATTAAAGAGCAAGAGGATGGAATATGTTATTATGTATTAGTGGTTCTGTTAACCAATTCCAACGTGTATGTGTAGGGGCCGGATGGCCCACACACCACCAAGCAATGCTCAGGACCCCATTGGGGTGCCTTACAATTCAACTCAGTTCTGACTCTTATTACCTGGAGATAGTATCAGATTCCACAGGTAGAAGGCTCAGTCCCACAAGATCGCCCTCCAGTTGGAAGCCCAGGTTGTTACCTGCACATCTGAGGGATGGCTATAAATCAGAAGTTTCCATGACCCCCTCTTTGGGTTTGGTTAATTTGCTAGATCAGTTCACAGAACTCAGGAAACCTATATACTCACTAGAATACTGGTTTATTACAAAGGATATTAAAGGATACAAATCAACAGTCAGATGAAGAGATAAATAGTTGAGGAACCAAACAAATTAGTGTCTGTCCTCATGGAGTTTGGGGCCCAGCATGGTGACAAGTATAAGAGTTCTGTTTTCCTAACCTACAAGCTGTCTGAACCTTCTCCTTTGGGGTTTTTGTGAAGGCTTCATTACGTAGGCAAGTGTGACTAAATCATTGGCCTTTAGTGATTGACTCGGTCTCCAGTTCCTCTCTCCTCCCCAGAAATTAAGGGGTGAGGCTGAAAGTTACAAGTCTCATTCTTGGTTGGTTCCTTTGGAAACCAGCCCCCATCTCAAAAGTCACCTTATTAACATAAATTCTGTTGTGGTGGAAAGGGTATTGTTGTGAATAGCAAAACACTCATTTCACCTTTATAACTTTGAAGTGATATCAGAAACGGGGGATTAGAGACCAAATATGATAAGAGATGTTCCCTTTGCTCTTATCATTTAGGGAATTCCAAGCGTTTTGGGAGCTGTGAGCCAGTAACCTTAGATGAAGACCCAATATATATATATATGAAATATATTTTGGTCATCTGAATGACCAAGTATATGTTTCTTATAAATCACAATACTGCATTAGAAACAAAGAAATAGGAAAATAAATAGTAAAAAGTCCATAGGCATTGTTCTTAGGTCACTGGTTTAAGATTGTGTGGAACAGTGTCAAAAATTAGTGGTAATGTCATAGATTTTACTGACACAGTAAGAAGAATCTACAACAATATCTCTCTCACACTTTAAGGGATCTTACAGACATTTGGGGTCTGGGAACATCCTGCTGCCTGACTTTTGCCAGGACCCCTCCTCTAGATAAAGGTAGAAAGTGTTCTAAAAATTCTGGCTATGTGAGTCTTAAGCTTTTTCCTCTCCTCACTTGATCTCCAGGCTAAGGACCCTATTTGCTGTGTCAAGGGAGGAATATCTAGGTATTGATGGAGAGTGGCAAGCACAAAGAAGCATTTAACCAAATTTGTTAACTTTAATATTTGACTCATATTTGTAAGCTCTCAAATAATATTCACATAATTAGAAATGCACATAACCTATTTCTTCAAGGAGCCTCCTTTCTAAACAATTGCCAAAGTACACAAAGAGAAATGAAGGGTGTGGCAATATATATATGTGAATCAGAATTATATTTGGATTTAAGAGGTCAATTATTCAGCTGCTATTTCTATTTGAATGAGCTTACACAGTAAAATGTGGGGATAAATTGAATTTATGGTGATGAGCAGAGGGGCAGAGATGGTCAGGAGGAGCACAGTGATCTGTAGTGGAGAAGAGTTGATAGGTCCCAAAGGCTGAACAAGTTGATAACATTATGTATCTTGCACCATGTACACTGACTCTCCTAAGGGAACATTTGAACTTTTGGTCAAAGGACAGGCCAATGAATTCTGGAGGAAAAGAACATTACAAGTGTCATAATATTTTTGCTCTGAAGAGTATACAGTCTAGTCATATTGTATTGTGCTTAGTCATATTGTACTTCTTATAATATTTATTCTGGTGTGATTTGCTATTGAGAGCTGTTTTTCTCTTTGAAATAAGGAAAACTTGGATCCTTCTTGATCAAATTCCTGTAAACAATGACAGACTTATTGGAACTTACATAAAGGCATTAAAATATAATAAAATTCAGCTCTTAGGAAGATGAAAACTTAGAACAGACAAAATTTACATTAATTATTTTTTCCTGCCTAAGTCGTGCATGCCTAAGAACCTCACACCACCTGTATTCTCTCTCCAGGGCTGAACTTAACCTCCTCACCATCTGCTTGCTTGCTGCTGTTAAAAAACAAACAAGAAAATTCAACTAAGTAAATGTAAAGATCTAATTGGCTTTATTCAACAATTCACAAGTCAGGTAGCATCCCATCTAGCAAATAGTAAGGAGCTCCAAAAAGTTGTAGAAAAGGAAAGATTTTTAAAGGTGGAAACTGGGCAAAAAAAGAAGTTATTAGGAAAGAGCGGATTTTTTCAGGCGAGGTTACCTTCCTCAGAGGGACAAAAGTTCTAAGGGGCAGATTACCTTACTAGTGCTGACCAGGTAATTCCAGATTGACTGGGTAAAGGTTACATGCCTGGGAGAAGCTGAAACTTCGGTTAGGTTAGACATTAAATCTTGCTTTGTTGACATGGGCTTTGCATAAGCAACTCAATCTGGGGGCTGTTGTCTCTTTTTTAACACATTATTATGATGTTCATAGAGCAGGCCACTGGAGGGAGGCGGAAAATATGTCAAACAGTAGCCACATCACATCAACAAACAGTAGTGCAAGAGTAACATAAAGCAGTTCTACAGAGCTGTGTAATTTTTTGACCTGGATGCCTTCTTAAACATGATATGGTCTTGATCCTTTGCTTTTACCCTATGATGGACTCTACTGCCAGGAAAGGACTTACTCTGTTTCTTTCCTGTTCTTAACTTCTGTTTATCTAAGTAGCACAGACAAACAACTGAAAAGCACTATATTATTATAGATAACGTTTTAAGCATTTGTTATTTATGTTTTCATAGCTACATAGTATCTATAGGAAATTAAGGAACAGTACCTTTTGAGTGTTTAGTTTTATTTACTACTATAAGATCAGCTTGTATGTCCAACACTGATTAATAATTATAATAGTAGAATATTTTCTGGCACGAGAAAACTTACTAAGAAGGCAAATAAATTTGGTGTAGGACACTTTTGCTCTTACCTTGTAGGTGTTAATATAGGCCTTATCTGTTCTACTTTAATCCAAGGATGCAAGTATCAGATTTCACCATTGCAGCATGGATATGTTAAGGGATGTCCTTTTTTATTTTTTAACATCTTTATTGGAGTATAATTGCTTTACAGTGGTGTGTTAGTTTCATTTGTGACACTGTTGGAAGGTATTTTCAACAATGGACTGAGACATCACTGAATAATTCTGTGGTCTAGCTACTCCGTGACCTAGTGAAATTATGAAGGAAATGTGCGCTTGATGGACCATGGCTAAAAAAAGATGTAAATTTTTGTTTATTAGCAAAGCTTATGTTCCACATCCTAGCAGAGAGGTCTCTCTTAACAAATGCAGTTTGTATCCTAACCCCCAAATCCTGAATGACAGACTTTTTCTTCATTCTTAACTGAAACCAAATATCAAGATCTTGCCACCTTGCCACCAGCTCCAGGATAAAGGAAACCATAGGAGACCAAAGAGAAAATAAGTTCACATGAAAGATAATATAAAAACACGTGAAATCATGTTTGACTATTATTACCTTTAAAGAGTACACCATGAGTAACTTAGGGAACTTTACATGTAAATGGTGAAAGAATGAAGGGCAGAGGAAAAATATCTTAAACACACAATGGCCATCCCTACAAAAGCATAGTCACATCAAGGTCAAACAATGAGATCAATCTTATTAATGATTTCTCCTCCAAAGATTCAGTCAATTAAGCAGATCTGCATTAGAGTTTTATTTATTGAGCTAGCATTGATTTTTAAATCTAATAATTCTAGCCCTAAATTCTTTATATATGAGCTTTTTTTAAAGTTGTTTTTTCTTGAAGGGCAACATTAATGAAGAAAAGTATACAAATTATAAGCATTCTGTCTAGTAATTTTTTACAAAGTTACTACATTCATATAACCACTAAAAAGACTAAGAACACAGGATATTAAATAGACTTCAGAAGCCTCCCTCCCTTGTGCCTCTGTACTGTTAAAACCCTTCCTGCATTAGCTAACTACTATTCTGACTTCTAATGTCATAAATTGTTTGACTGTTATCAATCTTCATGTGTTGAATTGCATATACACTTTTTCTTGCCTGTCTTTCACTAACCAACAGTATAGGATATTCTTGCCTGTTGTTGCATAAAACAGTTTATCAATTTTCTTTGCAGCATAGTGTTCAGCTTTGTAAACATACTACAATTGCTGCATTTTACAGCTGATAGACAGTTGGGTAAAACATAATTTGGAATGATTATAAATACCACTGTTATAGCACACACTTATATATGTCTTTGGAGACTCAGATATATTCATTCCTATCATGAGAAGACAGAGAAGTGAAATTCGTGGATTGTGGTGACACACCCATTTAGCTTTAATATCAGTTTTTCAAAACAGCTGTTCCAATTTGTATACCTACGAGCAGGGTATGAGAGATCCAGTTGCTCTAGTTTAACACTAATTCTTCTTCTTCTTCTTCCTTCTTCTTCTTCTTTTCTTCTTCTTCTTTTTTTAATGGTAGTCTTTCTGGTGAGTGTGTATTGGTAACTTGCAATTTTCATATTAAGTAATCTTTGCCTAAGCCAAAATCATAAAATGTCCTATATTAACTTCTTGAAGATTTCTTTTTTTTACATTTGACGTTTAGTTTCTTAATCCATGTATAACTGATATTTGTACAGCTGGAAAGGTAAGAGTCAAGAATATTTTTTCCCACATTGATACCAACTTGGCCAGCACCATTTATTTCAACAACCATCCTTTTGTCACTGCATTGAAGTGTTGTATATCAAAAATTTGGTAACAACTACATATAGGATTTCTTTTTCTGGGCTCTATTTTGTTATAGTTTTATATTTTTCTTCCTTGTTACCCTGTTACTTGTACAATTGACATTGTAATAAGTCCTGATATGTGATGGAACACATTCTCCAGATTCATTACTCTCTTTCAAAATACTCTTGTCTATTCTTGGGCATTACAATTCCATATAAATTAGAGTTATTTTGCCAATTTTGGAAAACATTTCTCAGATACTGATCAGTTGTTCACTGAAAATATATATGAATTTAAGGGGATTTAACATTTTATTATATTGTGAATACTAATAAATAGAGGTCTTGAAATCTTTTGTTACATTAACTCCTAGGTATTTGATACATATTATTTATTAAATATTCTGTTTGTTGTTGTATGTAGATATAAAATTGGTATTCATTATGTTGGTTTTGTGTGCAATAAAATTATCAAGTTCAGCTACTTATTCTAACAGTTTATCTCTAGATTATTTTGATTTTCTGCTTAAACAATCATATTGTATCAAAATAATTATTTAAAAAGAATTTTTTCCTGTCTAATCCTTATGCTGTTTATTTTGCTTTCCTTAATGCATTAGAAAGGTCCTGCTAGTATTGTGATGAATAAAACTATTGATAGTGGTCATTCTGTCTCATTTATAAATTAAGGGGGAAAGATATCATCACCTCACTATTAAAGAGTGATGCTTTACATATTTTTGTAGATGACTTATCAAATTAAAGAAAGTATCAACATTTTTTGCAACATTTTCATAGGCTAAGCCAATGTATTCTTCAAATAATTCTAAGATATTATGATATTTTATCTTTTTAATGTATTGCTATATTTTATTTGCCAATATTTTGTTTAGATTTTTTGAATCTTTGTTCATAGTTTTTATATCTTTGTTGCATCTTTATTTATCTTATGTTTGCTGAGGCCTGAATCTTCCCTTTGTTTTAATGTCTTTATCAGGCTTGGAACCAAGTTGATGACTAACTTACTTTATGGATAACTTACTTTTTGGATTATTTTCTCTTTTCATATATTCTAGAAGAATTGTATAAGATTGATATTATTTCTTATATTTTGGTGAAACTATCTGGAGTTTGCCTTGTGGGAACTTTTAAGTTACTGATTATACCTCTTTAAGTTGATGCAAGAGAAGGAAATATTTCTTCCCAGGATGCCAAATGAGGGTCCTTGGCTTTGTACAGAAAGAATTCAAGAACTAGCCAAAATAAAGTAAAAGCTAGTTTATTTGGAGAGATACACATTCCGTAAGCGGAATGTGGAGTGTCTCATATGGTGAGAGCTGCCCCAGGTATTGGAATAGTAGTTTTTATGGGCTGGGTAATTTCATATGCTAATGAGTAGGAGGAATATTCTTCTTAAGAGGCAGGGATTTCTAGAAGTTGGGACATTGCACACGTTTTGGCCTTTTATGGTCAGCCCCAGAATTGTCATAACATGAGGGGAGTGTATATTTTAGTATTCTAGTGAAGGCATTATAAGCTAAAAGGTCAATGACCAGACCATGTAGGGTGCCTTCTTGGTGTTAGCTGGTTCCAGCTGGTTTTTGTCCTATCTGCTTTTTCTCCTCAGCTGTGCCCTCTTCTACATTCTTTTAACAGTTGTTCCCTGTCTCCTTCTTCCCTATCTCAAAGGGACATAGGATTATTCAGATTTTATATTTCTTCTTGAGTCTGTTTTGGTGAGCAATATTGTCTATGGAATTTACCCATTTCCTTTAACTTTTCAATATTATTAGGCAAAGAATTTTTAATCATATTCTATTGTGAGTTTAATATCTGTAGACTTAATAGTGATATTCCTTTTTTTATTCCTACTATAGTTATTTAATTTTTCCCTTTTTTAAAAATAAATTTTGTAAGGATTTACCAAGCCAACTCTTATTTCTGTGATTTAGTGTGATATGCTCGTGTTTTATTTCATTAACTTTCTTTCTTTAACCTTAATAGGAAAGTTCATCAATGTTGAATAAACCAAAAACAATATTATATACTGCAAGAAATGGTAGAGATAAATGTCATCCTTAAGGATGTATGTAGGGATAGTGGACTCATTATATCTTGGTTTGATTTATCTCCTGCCCCTACAGAACCAGATGGACCCTAGAGGATGACTGTAGACTACCTCAAGCTCATTCCATAGTAGCTCCAGTCACAACCACTGTAACAGATCTGGTATGTTTCCTAGAGCAGTTTAGTAAGATCCCAGATACATAATGTGCAGCCATTCATTCAATGGATGCATTCTTTTCTATCCTAATCAAAAAAGTGTTAAAAGCAGGTTTCATTCACATAAAAAGGACAATAATATATACTTACAGTTTTACTCCAGGGCTATGGAAATTCTCCCACTATTGTTCATAACATAGACTAAAGACATACGGACTATCTTGACAATCTCAGAATATCACATTGACTCACTATATCAATTATATTCATTAGGCTGAATGAGAAAGAAGTGACTAGTAGCCCAGAGAACTTGATAAGACACATGCATTCCTAAGGGTAAGAAATAAACCTGGTGAGGATTCAGGGGTGTGTCACATCCATAAATATTTAAGTGTCTGTTGATCATGGGAGTGCCACAATATCACTTTCAAATTAAAAGATAATTATTAAATCTTACAGCTCCTAAAAAAAAAACAAAAACAAAGCATAACATTAAGTATGCCTCTTCAGGTTTTAGAATCAGTTTATTCCTTCTGTAGGGATACTTATCTGCCCAATATGCTAGGTGACATAAAAATCTGCCAGCTTTGAATGGAGCCTAGAGCAGAAGAATACTTTGCATCAGGTCCAAAGTATGGTATAAGCAATACTTTACCACCTGTAAAAAAATTAATAAACCAAAACCTTAATTAAATAGAGTTGGGAGACCATAAGGGGAACTCTCACACCCTGCTGCAATAGCAGAGCCCAACAGGAAGAAGAAAGACTCCTCTTCTTTCCTAGCAAGGACTCAGCCAATAAAAAGCCATGATTCCTTGTTTATCATAGCCCTCTCAACTTGCTTTTTCTCTCTCTAAAAGCATTCTTTTACCCTTGCTGTGGGGTAACTTGGATACAGCTGGCCATGGTTTCAGACCCCAAATTGCAATTCTCTGCTGATACCCCCCAAAACCTCTCTTGGCTGGAGAAATATCTGGCAGATTATTTACTTCAAGCCAACACACTTGAGTCATATAATCCTCCAGACCCTATGATTTTTGAAGTGTCAGTTGTGAGAAATGATGCTGTGTAGAACTTTTGACAAAATAGTGGGAGAACCACAATCCATGGGTTCTGGAGCAAGGCTACTAGTGGAAGAATTACTCTGGAGCAAGGCCATGCCATCTGTAGTGGAAAATAATACATCTTTAAAAAAAGAAAACAATGTATTTGTGCTTCTGGGCCTTGATTATCATGAGTGAGGTCCTGTCAGACCCATAAAGACATAAGATTAAGGAGATCCACATACAATTCATTGTATGCTGGAAGTTATCTATCTAAGATTAAGTACTAGCTGGATCAGGGGCCACAAGTAAGCTGCATATGCAGCCTGGACCCACTGTTGTATCAGCACCTTTCCATCTGTTCAGGCCTATGACCAGATGAAAAGGGCTTATGATCAGAAGAAAGAGGAGGTTTATGCCCCATCTTGGTTTATAGATATGTCAACTCAATATTTAGGTTTAGACTAATTATGTATGACCATTTCACTACAGTCTCACTAAGGAGTACGTTTTTAGACAATTATGAGGGAAAAAAACTCTAACTAATCAGAACATCAAGTAGTGAACTAGCATTTACTTTTTTGTAAAAATAAGTGGCCCCAAATTAGAATTTACACAGATTCATGAGCAGTGGCAAAATGGCTTGGAAAGCTGATCATAGACCCAAAAGGGAAAAGACAGGAAGGTAAGGATAAGGAGACCTGAAGTGGAGGTTTATGGGTATAGCCATGAAATCGTAAAAGAACTGTGAAGATCTTTACCCACCACAAAGAGCATCCATTGTAGAAAGGGCACTAAACAACAATGTACAGCAAATAACCCAGCCAGTTGGTATCAGCTAGTTTTTATCTTTGTATCCATGACTGGAACAATGGTTGTAGAAATGAAGTGGCCATAAAGGCACAAATGGAGGCTAAGCACAGACCCCAAAACATGAATTGATCTAGCTGCTATCATCACAGAATGTTAAACTTGCCATCAATGGGGAATTATGTTAAGTTCTCAATATGGCACTCTTCCTTGAAAAAACCAACAATTCACTTGTTGGTAAGCTGTCTGCTTTGGGTCTCTTGCATCTTGTAAAGACCAGAGGTTTCTTCTCATATTCCATGTATGAGTTTGCCTTTCCTGACTTCAGGCCCTGTCCTCAATCAGCAACATTATCCAGGGTCTTATCAAGTGATTGATCCACAAGCATGAGATCCCACATAATATCATATTGGGCTAGGAGTTCCATTTCTTAGTTAAAAGGGAAGCAAGAGTAGGCCCACAACCTCAAGATTCACTAGTTAGATTATGTATCTCCTGGTTTATCATGTCGACTTGATAAAATGTTGGGATAACTTGTTGAAGGCACAAGTGAAGTCTCATATGGAGGAAATACTCTCTGAGAATGTGGTACCATCCTACTGGATATCATATATGTATTTTATCAAAGAACTTTTTGTGGCTCCGTGTCCCCAATATGAAGAATACGTATGTCTGGGACCAAGCAGTGGAAAGAGGAATGGTCACTCCCAATGACCCACTTTGGCCTCTGTAGTGTTGGTGGTCCTGGTCAAGGAGATCCAACAAGAATATCATTGAATCATATACTACAGCTGCCAACTGAATACTTTGGTTTCCTTATTGTTCATGGACCAGCAGTCAATAAGTAAAGTTACTTTACTAACAGAGATATTAATCCTGATCACCAGGAGGATGAAGGGACCAAGGAAGAATATGTGTGTAACACAGATGATCCACTTGGTTACTCCTTGGTAACTCCTTTCTCAGTTGTGCTGTAGATGGATGGATACAGTCAACCCATCCTGTAAAAGATGCTGATCAGCAGGAGGTCAGGCCTCTCTATGATGCAGGTTTGGGTCACACCACATGCTAAGCCATCAAGCAGAAACCTAGAATGGGTAGTGGAGTAAGGATAGAATGAGTTTCAACTGAGGACCCCAGACCAACTGAAGTAGTAGGGACTGTGACTAAACTCCCATTTCTAAACCTCCCTCCAAGATGACAGGCCCACTGGATGAGCAGCTTCCTTGGTGTTCATGAAGAAATAGATATAAACTGTGCAAAAGTTTAACTATGGAAGAAGAGATGCATTTCCCATATACCTTTCAAAGAAGGACTTGCTTCCCAAGCATGGGGAACATTGGCAGCAAATACCTCCTAGAGATCAGCTCTGTCAGTTTCTGCTTTACCTTCAGAGAATCAGCAAACCAAAGATTTCACCCGTCCTGCAGCAGCCCACAATCAGTAAATAAATAATGCAGGGGTAGAGATCCCAACTATTTTGGTTTGAGGCAGAACACGATTACCAATCATTTCTTACTCAAGAACTTCTCGCTTTGTTGTGCAACAGAAACTAACACAGTATTGTGAAGCAATTATACTCCAATAAAGATCTATTAAACAAACAAACAGAAAAGGAAAAGACAACCTATGGAAGGAGAGAAAATACTTGTATATCATACATCTGCTAAGAGGTCAATACAGCATACCTTGAAGATATTTCATGTTCAGTTCCAGACCACTGTAATAAAACAAATATTGCAATAAAATGAGTCACAAGAAAAAAACAAACAAACAAACAAAAAACTCTTACTGGGCTGAATAATGTTTTGCCCAAACTGCATTGCATTTTGATGATCTCCTCTGATATTTACTGTACCACAACTTTCCTTTCACAGGTATTGATCCTTATCAGTATCTTGCACCCCAAATTTTAGTGTCTGTCTCTGAAGAACCCAAGGTACAATGCTTTGGACCCATGAAATTACCAATATTTCTAAGCCTCTTCTCTCAAAATACTCAAAATCTGCCTCTTCTTGACATTTTTTAAAATTAATTAATTAATTTATTCATTGGCTGTGTTGGATCTCCATTGTGGCGCACGGGCTTCTCATTGTGGCTGCCTCTCTTGTTGTGGAGCACAGGCTCTAGGCACGCAGGCCTCAGTAATTGTGGTGTACGGGCTCAGCTGCTCTGCAGTATGTGGGATCTTCCCAGACCAGAGATCAAACCCGTGTCCCCTGCATTGGCAGGTGGGCTCCCAACGACTGCACCAGCGGGAAAGTCCCTTGACTTTTCTTAATGCCACTTACAGGTTAGCAAAGATTTTGTTTCTTTTTTATTTTTATTTTTATTGAGGTATAGTTGACTTGCAAGATTATGTTAGACTCAGGTATACAATACAGTGATTCAATATTTTTATACATTATCTCCATATAAATTTGCTACAAAATATTGGCTATATTCTCTGTGCTATATGTTACATCCTTTTATCTTATTTATTTTATACCTAGTAGATTGTTTTTATTAATCTCTTTTACTTATCTTGCCCATCTCCCCATGACTCTCCCCACCAGTAACCACTAGTTGGTTCTCTGAGTCTCTTTCTGTTTTGTAATACTCATTTGTTTCGTTTTTTAGATTCCACATAACAGTGAAAACACACAGTATTTGTCTTATTCTGTCTGACATTTTTATTAAATATAATACCCTCCAGGTTCATCCATGTTGTTGCCAATGGCAAAATTTCATTCTTTTTAAGCCTGAGTAATATTCCATTTTGTATATATACCAAGTCTTTATCCATTCATCTATTGATGGACACTTAATTTGCTTCCATATATTAGCTATTGTAAATAATGCCACTATGAACATGGGGGTGCATATATCTTTTCAAATTAGTGTTTTCATTTCTTGGATATATAGCCAGGAATGGAATTGCTGGATCATATTTTTTTATTTTTAATTTTTTAAGTTCTATTTTTAATTTTTCAAGGAACATGCATATTGTTTTCCATTGTGACTATTCTATCTTCCAGGTCACTTATGTATTCTTCTTTTTCACATAATCTGCTGTTGGGGCCTGAGGGATTGGAGCCACACTTCTGAGCTGGCTCTGGATCTCTGCTCTGGCTAGATGCAGGGCTGTGGCCTGAGCTGGCTCTGCTTCTTGCCCTGTGCATGCAGGCATGTTGGCAAAGGTGGTCTCCACATTAGCAGGAACAGTGCAGAAACAGGAGGGGCTGGAGCAGGAGCTTGGCACAGGCTGGGGTGTGCACTGGGGCAGTCCTAACAGGCCAGCCAGAGCAAAAGGCAGTGTTTGGTCTGCTGCCCCTGTGCTGGGACTGGGAGAAAGCAAGTCTGTGCATGCTCTTCTCAAGAGCAGAGTCCCTTCTTCTTACAGCCTTCCAGTAAACCCCACTGGTTTTCAAGCCAGCTAAGAGGCTTTCTTCCCAGTGTTCAGTCCCGTGGCCATTGTGCCTAATATAGGGCATATATTGCTCCTTAGGGAAAATCCCCAAGCCTGTAATATCCCCCCTCCTCTTCTGGGTCACCCACTCGGCGTGACTAGATTGCTTCTCTTTACCTCCTACCAGACTCCATGTGGCTCTTTCTTTACAGTTTTTGTTATAGAAGAGCCATTCTGCTAGTCTCCAGGTCATTTTCAGTGAGAGTTGCATCATATGTAGTTGTAGTTTTGATGTGTTTGTGGGAGGAAGTAAGCTCAGGGTCTTCCTGCTCCACCATCTTGATTCTGCCCAGATTAGCAAATATTTTGAAAGTGAAAAATGGCAGACAATGTCATCTTCCCCATAATAAATCTTACTTCCCTCTAGGACATATTTCCCTCAACTTCAGATTGCCTTGACTTTTTTTCCAATGCCTTTAGATACAAACTTTTGTAGTTCATTTCGCTTTTTTATTCGTTCTTGGTGGGAAGATCATTCTAATTCAAGCTACTCTTGTTTTAATCAGATCACAATGCCATAAAAAGTATTACAGACTGGATGGTTTAAACAATAGAAATTAATTTTCTCACCTCTCTTTGAAGGCTGAAAGTTTGAGATCAGGGTGCAAACATGGTGGTTTTTGTTGAGAACACTTTTCCTGGTGTAGGGGCAGAAAGGTTTTCCCTTTTCTCCCCTCTAGTTTCTTTGGCTGCTCTGATAATTACATTGAAATAAGGCAGATTTACAGCAGAAAAATTAATTTTATATGCACAGGAGTGCCATAAAAATACAAGACTCTTTGACAGTCAAGTAATTGAAGTTTATGTGCCATCCTGATCTAAAGAGAGGAGCTAGGGGTCTGCTTCTTCAAAGGGGAGGAAGATAATACATGGGAAGATGAGAAGAGCAAATATTTGGTAAATAAATATGTGCCATGCCATATGTCTTTTGTATATAAAAAGTTATCTCTGGTTAATAGCTCTCTTCCTGGTATAGGCCCCTTATCTAAGTTATTTTAGGCAGTTTAGGGGGAATAAAAAAAACTCTTCCTGAATCTGCTGGGTATGGATTGTTTTCAGCTCAAAATAATCCACAGGCCAAACTGGTCCATTTTTTGTTGTTATATTCTACTCTCCTTCACTGGCTTGAAGGCGGTTGCTTTCTTTCTATGTCCTCACATGACAGAGAGAGAAAATACTCTGGTGTCTCTTCTTATGAGAGTTAATCTCATCATGAGAGCCCCACCTTCATGATCTCAGCTAAACCTAATTTCTTCCCAAGGCCCTATATCCAACTACTATCACATTGGGGTTTAGGACTTCAACACATACATTTTAAGGGGACACAATTCAGTTTGTAGCATGTCATAACCAAAAGTTGATTATGATTATTTTATTCATTTAACAAATATAAGTAAAAATTAAAAAAAAAAGTCTTTAATGTTCCCAAGGTTTTCACCCTAACTCATTTCTAAGAGGAAAACAGTGTTTTAGTTGTTTCATCTGTTATTTATTTCCATACTCCTGTATTAATGTCAAGTTATTAAAACTTGTTATGAGTTTTATATGTACATTCATCAATTTTGACATTGTATATTGACTCTCTATGATTGTAATTAAGAGTACTAGCTTATTTACATTTAGAATCTTTTATCCTGCCAATGTAATTACCTCTAAAATTTAATTAAATTTATATTAAATATTTTAATTACTATGTTTATATACATATTGTCTCCTGTTGAGCCAAGCACTATACTGTCAGTTTATTTCATTCATTATATGTTTTTAATTTTAATTTAATATTTCCTTTCTTACCTTTTTTCATTATTATTTCACATCTGATATTCTTTCTACACTCCCCCAAAGCTCCAAAAGTGTATCTTCATTTAAATTGACATACGATGAAAGCTATTTTGGTACTTCATCAGTTCTATCGATACTTTCCCAGACAGCCTTCTGAGAGCTCTCTGGCTTCCTGCTCTATTCTTACCTGTTAGTTCACCAGACCTTTGGCATAACACTCGTCCTATGCTTGCTTTTCTATCATCCTGAGAAGTTCCTTCTCCTTCTTTGGTTCTAGATCTCTTGTTCATGTCTTCTCTTATATTTTCCTCATCATTGTTCTAGCCTTTGCCTGCCACCCAGTCACAAAGTCAATGCTACATATTTTACATTTCTGTTATGGTATTACCCCACTTTTGGGTACCAATTCTTGCATCAGTTAGCTTTTACATAACAAATCACCACAAAAAGTAATGGCTTTACTCATTTTCTAAGAGGATGGTAAGGGTAGGGAGGTTTTATCATCCGGGTCACCTCAAAAATATCTGCTTGGCTACTTCATGCATTTTTCGTTAGCTGGTTGATGGGCTAATGGCTAAATGTTTAAGATGGCCTTGTCTGTTGGTTGGCAAGTTGTGAACCAGGTAACTTCAGTTCTATTCTGATTGATTTCTCATACTCTAGCACAATATCTCAGGTTTCTTCACCTGGTAATCTCAGAATTATAAGTGCAACACAAGAGCAAATGCCAGTGAACATATATTTATGAGATGTCTGCTTGTCTTATATTTGCTAAAATCAAATTGGTCAAGATAAACTGAATGGTCATTGCAAACTCAAGTGGTCATAGAAAGGGAAGAATTTGGAGCCCTGTTTGCCATCTACGACTCTATCTTCCATAACAATAAATTTTCCTACCTAATCAAAACTCTAGGCTCAAAACTTGTGAATCATCTGTGATTCTGTCTATCTATCTATCTATTTAATTATCTATCTATCTATCTACAAATAATTCTAAATAATTTATGATTTGTTGGGCACTGTTCTAAGTCTTCTGTAATTATTTACCTTTTAATCTTAACATATCTAGGAGATGGCCCTATTAATATTCCCAAATAACAGAAAAAAAATATCTGTGGCCAAAGAGCTTAAAGAGCATACCCAATAACGAAAGTGGAATTTGAAGCTAGGCTGGCTGGATCTGGAGTCCATGTTCTTCATTTTGGCCCCAGAGGTTATGTTTTTGGCCACCTCATCATGCTGTCTGCCATAACTATATTTACTCTCTGATTTTTTTTGAGAGTTCTTTTATCTTTGACATATTTATCACCTCTTTATTTTCGGTACTGCATCTCTAATTTTCCTTTAAAAATACTTATGAAGTCATGATTAACTACAATAATTGTCCCCTAATAACCTAGTATACTTCTTTCCTCCAAAGCTACATGATTCTTTTCAATTTCCTCACATTGTGTGCTTACTCAACCTTTCCTCCAGTGTCTAACAGCCTGAGACACATCACATTGTGTTTCTTATTTTTCTCCTTCCTTTCCATATTTCAAATTTCAAAACTTTCTTTTGCATGACCTTCTCTTTTTCAGTTCCCATGTAAATCCATCTCTCTCAAAGTATTATGAATTTATGTTAATCAGTACTCGTTTTGACAAATCATTTTTAGTCTTAATAGTTACTTCCTTGTTTTAGGAGTGTGTGTTTTTTCAAAATAAAATTTAAATTTAAGTTATCATCAAAATGATTTTTTTGTTTGTTGATAATTGCTTTTTTGTTGAGCATTACAGAAAAGATATTGTATTGTGAATACCAATGTAAGTGGAAAGTACAAGCCTTATCAACAAATTTTACCTTTAGTAGTTGACATGGAAAGAGTTGATTTTCAAGACTGAGTCTTGTGGAGAGTTACTAAAAATAATTCCAGGAAATTGTTAAGATTTCTAAATATATCTGAAGATAAAGAAAGATGTGTGATTTATTGAAAGAATAATATCATTCTAGGAGCAGGGGAACATGGTAAGAAAAGTTTCATTGCTGTGCTTAGGTAAATTATAAGCAAAGTGGTAAATAGAATAATAATAGTATTAGAGGCAGGAGAAGGTCATTTTGGAGATTCATAGTTAGTAGATCCAGGTCTGAAGGCAGTTCAAATGAAAAGTACAGTTAGCACTATTATTATTTATTTATTTATTTATTTGTTTGTTTTTTGCAGTACGCGGGCCACTCACTGTTGTGGCCTCTCCCAGTGCAGAGCACAGGTTCCAGACGTGCAGGCTCAGCATCCGTGGCTCACTATTTTGCTAGTAGTGCAAAAATGTGTATCAGAGAGGAATCATGGGGAAAATGGAGAAAATGACTCAGTAGAAATACTAAACTATAATTAAGAGAGTCAGAGGTTGATAAGTGCAAATTTACTTGGTGGTATATCAAACCAATTTTTGTTTTATATATTATAGTGAATACTAATCTATATGTGATGCCTTTGGGGCAATGTCATAACTGCAGCATGACAACTTACTATTAATCTTAAATTTAGAAAAATAGCTGAGCAAAAAGAGACATTGAGACAAAATTCTATTATGAGATACATTTGGATGAACATGTTTGATTCATATATATTACCTTCCAACATAGTTAGTTACAATGACAGGTATTACCAACCAATCATAATATTTTTTCCTCACTGACTGAATTAAAGGGTTCCCTTATCCTTTCCAATAAAGAACTCATAGGCAGCCATAACCAGTAATTTGGTGCTTGCATGTAGATTAAAAACTTGCTTATCATGCCTCTATCTAGTGTTTTATTTTATTTTATTTCTCAGAGTGAGCTCATATTAAATGATCTGACAAGATTGGGTATGTGCAATTAGAATATATTTGGAGTAACCAATGTATTTGCTGAATAAAATATGTGTAACTTGTGGGGAAAAAAAGAAAGGAGAAAAATTTGAGTTGGTCACTCCACCTTCTTTAAAGGTCCCTCTTGAATGCTATATACCTCTGATTTACTTTAATATTCAGGCACATAGATGCTTTTTGAATGAAGAAAATGTAAGTTCTCTATATATTCTCTGATTATTTCTATATCTACATATCCTGTACTCACACCATCCCATCATCTTATCCAGTTTGTTTATGATATTTTGCTATTTCAAATATTATTGCATAAGCTGGCCTTCAGATTCTGCATATCAATGTAATATCTGAAAGTAGTAAAATGTTTTTTGAGAAGAGCATGATCCTCAAGTTATAAATCCTGTCTACATATCCTTTATGTTAAAAAAAAGTCAACAAATGTTCTCATATTGAGCCCTTTTTTGAAAAGAAAATAGCCATATAAAACAAACATATGAATTTTTAAAAATAAATAAATTCTGAAACATAGAAGCCAGTGTAGAAGTATCGTAAGCAGTATTCTTCCATCCATCCATCCATGGGTGAGCAACTAAAAGTCATATGAAAACAAAGGCAAACATTTACAAGTATTAGGGCTTTTCACAAAAGATAGAACATGGTTGAGTGGAGGGAAATTAGAAAAAATGTATTTTCTATATTTCATACCGTCCCTATTATTGGAAAAAAAATTGTTTTATGTAGAAGAAATATGTTTAAGACATAGCGACATGAGTTGTTATTTTCTTTGTTGCACAGAGTTTTAGGAATTAATATACTTAGTTGTGACGAAATGTTTATATTTCAACAAATTTTTCAATTTCCTTTTTTTATTGGTACTTATTTGTTTACATTTAAGAAAAATTAAATTCAGTGATTTTGTTTGTTTTTGTTTTTGTTTGTTTTTGTGGTATGCAGGCCTCTCACTGCTGTGGCCTCTCCTGTTGCGGAGCACAGACTCTGGACGCGCAGGCCCAGTGGCCATGGCCCACGGGCCCAGCCGCTCCGCGGCATGTGGGATCCTCCCGGACCGGGGCACGAACCCGCGTCCCCTGCATCAGCAGGCGGACCCTCAACCACTGCACCACCAGGGAAGCCCAAATTCAGTGATTTTTGCTAAAATTAAAATAATGATAAAATCTTTGAAAAATATTCTCTGGATCCATTTCCTTTTCTCTCCCTTCCTTTACTTATATTTTTCCTATTTAAAAATTTGTCTGTGTATTCATATAAGTAAATGATGTTTATATATTAATAAAAGTAATTTCTTAGTGGTGGGCTTCTTGGTACGGTATAAAATTTTTTTCTTCTTGATAGTTTAGAAACTTATTTTTCATAAGCATAGTCTATGATATAAGCAATTTAATAGTGCTAAATCATTATTTGGGGTTATTTGCAGGAAGAATTATAAATTCAAATAAAAGTTGACAAGAAGAACTGGTCCTTAAGGGCTACAGTGTAGGAAGATGTTATGTTTTATGTGGACTTTCAGTTTTCATCTTATAAGTTTGATTAGATTTTTACATGTAAAAGATTTTGAGAGTGTATTATAATAAAAAGAAATAGAATGAGAAAAAGAATTACTTAAAGAAGAAAGACTGACTGGGGTGATATGAATACAATGAAGATACTAGTTTAGACATAGAATGGGTTGTAGAATTGCAAGATAAAATGTAAGGAGACATTTTATTTATTGTTCATTCATTCATCCATTCATGCATTCATCTGCCATATTTTGACAGATATGTATTTAGTTTCTATTGTGATCAAGCATCATTCTAATACTTTGGTATTAATCAGTGACCAAACATAAAAACCCTTACTGTCTTGAATTTTGCATCCTAAGGATGGAGGAGACTGTGATTGTTGGATGTGAGATGCTGAGTGGGTTTTAACTATGGTAGTGATGTTAGCAGTGGGGAAATATGAAAATACAGAAAAGACAAATCAGATACATAAGCAGCATCACATATCCACATATCAATTAAGTGAATGTGTAGGAAAATTATTACTCCTAGTAAGGGTGTCTGGTAGACTCATGTTATCGTTTATATATGAATTATCATGAATTCCACCTGAATGTAATAATGCCTCTTTCCTGATCTTGTCTTTATTTATTTACTACAGAGTTCAAAAAGGATTTAAGGTATCTTAAGGAAATACGTATAACAAAATAGAATAAATCTCCATAGTCTTTGTTTCCAAAGTCTCTGGAGAGTGAGTATTTTCTAAAAAAATAATCCCCTTAACAAGATCACATAACTATTCATAAATCAGAGGACGCCTCTAGAAAATCTTTCTTGGATCACTCAATAATTATTTTGAGGATTACCTGCTTCTATAATTCTTACTTCATTGGGATTTAAGGATTGATGAGCTCAGAATCTGTTAAGGATTTAAGAGATTTTCAAGGAAATGATCTATATAAATACAGGTTTTTACATTACAATATTCTCCTTTTTTTTACTGCCATGTCAATATGGGGCTAACTCAGAGAGCAGCTTATGTGGCATTTACTCCATAAGCTGCTGATTATGTTCTTTAATATCGGTAAGGCTCAACTTCTTGCAGATGGTACCTGCTGTACTCACCACTTCCTCACATGGTGTGTCAGTCTTCCAAGGATCTCTACATGGCCGCAATTCTTTTTAGGTTCTTGTGTGATATTTGAAGTACATCATCTTTGACAACTGTCACTCTCACTTGATAAACAGTGTTGATAACAAAGTTTTTATAATTTTTGTTTCACTGACTCCATTTACAACTTAGAGTTAATTTGTGTTTACACAAGAAACAAATGTGCAAAGTAATTGGAAAATTACAATAATTTTCTAATTAACTAAAAGAAAATTGAAAACAAAAATTACCCTCAATTACCAGCAAATTTCAGGAAATAAAACTTGTGAATTCCTTAACTTACTTGATTATAATTATTTCACATTTTCTCCTGTTCTTTTTCCATATGGCTTTGAGTATCCTACATTTAAAAAAATTACACTATTATTCACACATTTCTTTTTACCCTGTAATGTTATTGACTGAAATTACATGGAGTTTGCACCAATGCCCTATAACAGTAACAAAGAACATTACTATTTAGCAACAACATTGACACTAATATCTGTTTTATTTAGAACAATATGTCCATGCTATATGCTATATTTGTATTCTGACATCTAGAGTGCAAACTCCTAGGTAGAGAGGATATGATGAAGAGTTTAAAGAAGAAATCAAGTGTGCTAAAATTGTGTGCTGGGAGAAAGAGAGGGGAATGTGAAGTTAAATCTGTTAATAGATAAATAGGTAGATAGATAGATAGATAGATAGACAGATAGATAGATAGATAATTCATTTTGTGTGGGAGGTTTTCAGTTTTCTCTTTAGTACTCAATTTGTTTTAGCCTTTTCAAAATATTACCTATGTTATGGTTTAAACAATTACCTATGCTATGGCAGCCTTGCTACCTTTCAATATGTACTGGAAATCATTTATAATCTTGATGTGGTCTCTCAGCCAAGTGTGCTTCATGAGACTCCTATCTTGTGCACATGCCAGTGACCAAGAAGGCTTTAACTTCCCCTCAGCTTCACTATAATTTAGATAGGTTTCTTCCTGACTATAGGTCCCTGACCTCCCTTTTGTTAGAGCATTTACATTAGAAAACTTTTCATTGTAAATTCTTATTCTGCTACTTTGAGCTGTAAATATTCTCCCAGGTTTTTGCCAGTTTTACAAGCCAGGAACATCTTTCTCAAGGACTGGGAGTCATCCCTTTGAAATGCAATCATCAGGAAAGATAGAGCCCCTATCTCTCAGGCTCGGGGGAAAGCGTAGTAGCCTAACTTCAGCAAGAATTTCCCTTCTACATTTTTTAGTACTTTTCTACTAGCTAAATCTAGCCCTTAAAATCTCTCCTGCCTTTTTTTTTTTTTCAGAGAAATTCAGTCTCTCTTCCTTATTGCAATAATCTTGATCTCCATTGCAATAGTCTTAAAATCTTCCTTGTCAGAGAAATTTTTCTTTGATTTAGAGAGAAAGGATGTGTCCTTTTGTAACTGAATCTCTAATTATGAGCTGATTTTTCAATTGGGTGTGACTTTTGTAGATATTTACTAATATGTTTTTAAAAGTGAAATAATAATAATCGCATTAAGAAATGGTGAAGAAAACTCATCTTTCTCTAATCAGGACACATTTTTATTAGAAGCTTGATTCTTTTTTCTGGGAGAAGAAAGAGGCTGTCAAGGTTACAGAGGGTTGGCCCATGATTTTATATGAGATGATAGGTGTTTCCCACCTTCTTGGCTCTATGTTGGGTCACTGTACTTTGGCATGGGCTTAGCTAGAGAGATCTTTAGAAAAAGAGGTACATCTAAGGGGGCAGGAGTGCTGAGAAAGGATAGTCATTCTGATACCATCTTAAAAAGTCAATTCTTGTATCATCTTAGGAACACTTGCTCTAGATAACCCATTCCAGTAGCATATGATGGCCAAAAAAAAGAAGTTTGTTCTGCTCAAAGAAATTGGTGGCTAAGAAGCAGAAAATGAATATATATATATTTTATTTTGGCATTATCTCTTTTCTCTTTAAATTTTATTTTCTCAAAACTTGAAAAGGTGTTTTAAGTTGACTTACAAAGTTAAATGGAGGAAATGCATTTTCCATAATATTTTTCCACATTCAGTTCAAGTGAAATGAAATGTTCTTAAAAATACTCAAATCATGTTTATGTATCCTTAAAAACAAATTTTTACATCTCCATGTACATATATTCTTTAGTGTTTGCACAAATGTTTTGACAGCAGTAATAAACACAGATATTTGTCTGCAGTACTAACATTAATATATGTTAGATTTAGAGCTAGATTCCATGCTATATGATATATATGTATTTTGACCCCTGGAATATGACCTCTTTCTCAGTAGAGAGGATATAGTGAAGAAACTAAAGATTATATTTCTTTATATGTTATATAAACTTATGTGTGTATACATATACACACACACATACATGTATATTTAAATGCATTATATATGAGTATACGTCTGATAGCCAAAGTTTGTAAAATAAACACATTTTTTTGCATACTCTAATATCACACTGACCTGGAAAAAATACTAGAATGCAGGTTGCAAGAAGTTTATTAGGTAGAAATTTATGCATCTATTTAAATTTCTTTAAATTTCAGATAAATTTTTTGTTTTATTTTTACTTACATTTTGATCAACTTCTCTAATAGGATCAAAACATCCTGATGGGGCCTCTGGTGGGCTTTAAGCCTTCAAGAGCCTTCTAGAATCAATGGGAACACTAAAGATTTCCTTTATTTGACTTTTAGTTTGTCACTGATTTTCCAGGATATCCGTTTGAGTGTAATCTAAAAAAAGATTGTAGAAATGCTTAGTCAATATGCCATTACTTTTCATGAATTCGGATGATTACCCAGTTACTCTGTTGGATATTGGGTAATAGTTCAACAGTGCAGTTCCTGACTGGTAACATTATGCTAAAGCCAAAAATCTGGCTCATCTTAAGTCTGAGCGAACATCAAACTTACTAGTGACCTTCTTCTACATGACTCCAGCTCTCTCACCGATTCTAATGCTGCAATTAAGTTTAATTAACATGAAAATACTTGGCCTTAGAAAAACTCAGCCTTCCTCCTTGACTAAATATGATTCCAAGAACCATCAAGTGAAGTGGCAACTCAATTTAATGGTGATTAAATTTTCTCTGACTCTGTAATGAGAGGTAACTAAATTTACACTTCACTACTACAGAAATATTTAGTTTCAAATAGATCAAGAGTATAGTCACTTGAGGGTCAGTGCCTGAAGTAATGAAGGGTACCTCAGAACAAGAATGGTTTTAGGAATAATTTTGTAAAAGACAGTATTAGCCTGGTTTTCCACTTGTGGGTAAAGAAATTTGACTGCAGCATTCACCCAATTAAAATGCTTCACCTTAACTTCACTTGATAAAGTTGTATTAACCTAAAAACTTAAAAAAATAACAAAACTGAATAGTTGCAAATATCTGAACTGACACCATGGGATGAATTGTAAATACACAGTTTGCTTATATTCAGCAACTGGAGCTAATATTCAGAGATTAATTGTATTAGTACAATTTCAAGAAAAGGAAACAGAGGCTTAGAATGGTTGAATACTTTGACAAAGTTCACAGAGCAAATACAGAATTTGAAAGCAGGTAGAGCTGACCCTATGGGCTATGTTTTTTATCACTATGCCACACAGGTAATACACCTTAGACAGAAAATTTTCAGAGAATTGTTTCAGTACTGATTCGTGTCAGTGTCATTTTAAATGGAGTTTGTGTTCCTGCTCCTATGCTAATCCAAGGCAGATGGGTCATTTTCTTTCACCACACATGCTTTAATCCTGAAAATTGTTTAATTCCCATAAATGGATCCTATCGATCATTGCAAAAGGCGAATGGACATCAATGACACTCTCTGCTTTGTTCATCACAGTGACACCTATTTTTGTGACCTGCCCAACTGCTCCTTGTTCTAAGCTTCCCAAACTCTCCTCTGGGTTTGCATTTTAGCTCTCAAAACTTGCTTCAGTTTTGTTGCCATTGGGATCCCTTTGGCATGCCATTTTTTTATTCTATGGATTTTATTTATTTATTTTTTATTAGAGTATAATTGCTTTACAATGTTGTGTTAGTTTCTGATGTACAATGCAGTGAATCAGGTACATGTATACATATATCCCCTCCCTCTTGGACCTCCCTTCCACCCACCCCCCATCCCACTCATCTAGGTCATCACAAAGCACCGAGTTGAGCTTCCTGTACTTTATAGCAGGTTCCCACTAGCTATATATTGTACACATTGAGTGTACATATGTCATTCCTAATCTCTCAATTCGTCCCACCCTCCCCTTCCCCCCTTTGACCATTTGGTACTTAGTCTTCTGAAATTTACCTTTCCTGACCTACAAAACTGCACTAAAAGGAAGAGATCCAACAACTTTTATTTCTGACACAATGAAGAAAAAAAAAAAAAAAACACCTCTTTGGTAAGCCCCACTCAACAGCCCCTGAGGGAGAAATCAATCAAAGACGTATGTATGCAGTTAGTCAATTTCAGGTTCCAGAGGCATAGAGTCTCATTAAGTGTAAGCTTGTTGTTCTAATTCTTTCCTTTACAGATTTGCTCTTTTACACACTTGTGAACATTCTGGAGTTGTATCTCTTGTCCAGTTTTTACAATATGTCTGTCAACATTTTCTGTGGTCCTCCATAAATGCCATCTGTGGCTTCGGTGGGAAAGGACTTTAAAATCTCACTGGATTTTGGCAGAAAATAACCTATCTCCATCTGAATTACTCCCTCCTACCTGTAACTTTAAAACCTAGAATACTCTGCTTTCTTCCTATTTTCAAAGCAAATACCCCCCATCCTTACCCTTTAACACTTAAAGCTCCCCAGTCATTTGAACTAACTGGAATTACAAATTTATACTCATATAAAGTATTTTCCCCAATCCCTTTATTTCTAATTCTAGGTAACACACAAAACTACATAAGTAAGGTACCATAATTATAATATAAGAAGTAAATAATAAAGAAATAAAATATAGTAAATACTTTAAGAATAGCTAAGATAATAATATAAATATATAATTTAATATAATATTTAAAACATCAGCAAAGTTAGAAATTGTATCCTTTTAGGTACCTATAGAAAGAAAATACTGAATGTGGAGCCATTACTATGTGCCAGCCAGAGCTATGCTAGATATTCAGATATCAAAGCTAATAAGAAAAAGTTTCTTCTCAACAAGTTTGAAATGTAATATAGGGAAAG